>NC_134885.1:35633330-35813330 GCF_041734735.1 Babylonia areolata | reverse complement strand
GATCGAATATCTAAAAATCAATGCCTCTTTCTGTTTCTGTGAAAACTTGCGGGGGAAAAAAAGAGCGCGAATAGCAGAACAACCGCCAGAACTGCTTTTGACTATCAACGTGTATCTTGTTTGATTGCTTTGTCCATTTATCTTATTCATTCATTCATTCACTCATTCATTCAACTATTCCGTAAGTTTAATTCTTTGTCATTTGGCACTTATGCGCAAGATCTGAGCAACTGGTAAGAAAACAAATACCGTTTTCTGCTTTTCCGACCATTCCTTAGCCTCTGTCCAGTGCATTAACAGAACACAAAGTTATGATTGTTTTGTCTTCCAGAAAACAATCACACGTACATCAACACAGAAAGCCATCACGTGTAAATCAACACAGAAAACAATATGCAAATCAACATAGAAAACAATCACGCGCAAATCAACACAGAAAACAGTCACGTGAAAATCAACACAGTAAATAGTATACACCTAAAACAATCACATACAAAATTAATAAACACAAAAACAATGTCACAGGAAAACATCACATGCAAATAAACAACAACAACAACAACAAACACCAATAAACGCTATCACGTGCAAATGAACACAGAAACCAATAAAAATGTAAATTAACACAGAAAACAATCGCGTGTCAATCAGCACGTACACCCACATTAAAACGCTGGCTCCACCCAACACAAGATCCCCTCCATGATGAAAATGAGATGGGTGGGGGGAAGGGTGGGGATCAAATTAAATCGAATCATGTTGCTTGTATACTAATTATAGCCCGGCTGACCACAAAAGGGTAATTTCTATCCAGGGCTGAAAGGATTGGAGTTGGAAAGGGTATAAACTGCAAAAGAGCACATGAAAAAGAAAACCTCACTTTTTAAGGTGGTTGTTTTGTGTTTTTTTTAAGTAGAACTCTCTCTCTCTCTCTCTCTCTACCAAAATAAATCATAGTGCTTGTAAGAATTTATCCACACACATATAAAAGCTTTCAAGATGAGAGCCAATGCAGTCACAGAACCAGAGAACTGTTCCTGAGTGCTTTATTCAAAACAAAACAAAATTATGACACTGATTCATGTGAAGACGTCAGCACATCATAGCCAGTAATTTCTCGAGTCTCGGTTTGCGTTCGTTGTCACTGTCGTACTTGTAACGTAGTTGGACCCCCTTCAGAAGGGGGCTATGGCCTACAGTGATTAAATTTTCCTTTCGTCCTCCCCCACCCCCACGCCCCATCCCAAACCCGACCTGCCTGCCTCTGTGTGTGTGTGTGTGTGTGTGTGTGTGTGTGTGTCTCTCTCTCTCTCTCTCTCTCTCTTACAGTTTTTGCTTTCTTCCACTTCTTCCTCCCCCACTTCATGTTCTTTTTTAAAATTCACAACAAAAATCAGAGACGTGAAGATTATATATATATATATATATATATATATATATATATATATATATATATATATATATATATATATACACACACACACAGAGAGCACAGAGACAGAGAGAGGGAGAGAGCCGCTTCTCCCACACAAAAACAATAGGAGCAGTCGAGTGCACGTAGTCTTGGAAACCCAGAAAGAGAACTGCTGACCTATGAACAACAATGCCTGCTGACTTAAGTGTGGGCAGGGACGTGGTAGATTACAGGGGATCAAGTATTATGCAAATCACTGAGGGGGGGGGGGGGCAGGAGAGACAGAGAGAGAGACAGAGAGAGAAAGTACACACACACACACACACACACACACACACACACACACACACACACACACAGAGTGAGACAGACAGACACATTCAAAGACAGGCAGAGACCAACACTGTGACGAACATGCAGAGAAACAATGACAACGACAACAATGACAGAGACCAACGATGATTCGAATATACCAAAGGCAACAACGACGACGACGATCAGGATCACAGAAGAGGAGGAGGAGAAAAGAAAAAGGAGAGAAAAGCAACAAGAGGAAGCGTGGGTGTGGTTCAAGGGGCAGAGGAGGGGAGCCGGGGGGCGGGGGGGGGGGGGGGGGAGGCGTCTTTACCCCATGAGTTTTTTCTTCTTCTTCTTCTTGTCCTGCCTTCACAAATCTGTGGTGCGTGACTTGTTAATGACACTGAGTAGCAAAGGCCCTGGTTCATGACTGTGTTAACTCCGAATTCCCGAATCCCCCCCCCCCCCCCCCCCCCCCCCCCCCCCCGCCCCTCCTCCCCCCAACCCAACCACCCATACCCTCTCTCTCTTGGTTTGTTTTTGTTTTCCCCCTTATTTTCTCCCCTCTCTCTCTTTCTCCCTCCTCTCTCTCTCTCTCTTTTCTCCTCCTCCCCCTCTCTGGTGTGCATGGTTTGAGAGAGAGAGAGAGAGTTATAAAATATTCCAAACACACCTTTCAAAATCCACGATTTTTTTTCTCGTTGTCGCTTGTTTGTTAGATTGACAATGTGTGGGTTAAAGTGCACATTTATGCGGTCTTGACGTGTCTTTACTGTTCAAATCTTAACACACACACACACACAGGTGGAGTGGAGTGGGGGAACGAATAAAAAAGTGTGAGTGGAGAAGCAGAAGGCTTACATTGCGACCTCGCAACACGATTTACGTCACAAGATCTCACAAAACCTTGTATGTGCGTGTCGCTCCAGCTTTACTGTGTGACGAGCTGACGGCAGACAGGAACTGCCATGCAAGTTACGGCCTTCATGGCGAATTAGCCCCCCCAGAAAAAGCTAGCTCTCTTTTCTTGGGTGGAATAATGCCATGCATGGACTGAAAGGGAAATCGGTGGAGCGATAATGCACACAGCACGCAGTAGTTAAGTAAGGACTCCTGGACCTGTGCACTCGCTGACGTCAACTTGCTGTGTGACTGTCGCTGGTGCGTTTCAGTTCCCCGAAACCTTAACAGTGCGGGTCTAGGAAGCTTGCCTCAACGAAGAGATATAGATAATTATATAATAATTTTATGTATAGGATTTGAGAGCATACCACAGGTTGGTATCAAACATTCAAATGAAATGCAATGACTGAAATAAAACAAACACATAAGTAAAAATATCAAAATATATATATATATATATTTTTTTTTAAATCAAATCCTGTCTCGGATCTTCGCTGTTTTAATTTCCTTGTTTACTACTTCTTCGTTCGTGGGCTGCGTCTCACACGTTCACTCGTATGTACACATGAATGGAGTTTTTACGTGTATGACCTTTTTACCCCCACCCCCAATGTAGGCAGTCATATCAATATCTAGTGTTGCATTCAAATATGTTTAAAAAATACACGGTCTGAGTCTCCAATTCCCCACAAACAATACCGCGGCCGGTGAAAGAACCTCAACGTCATAATTACATTGTGCTATATTCCAATACTGATATCTCGATATATCGTTGGTGTCACAAATTCTTCAGTCGTATCAATATCTAGTGTTGCATTCAAATATGTTAAAAAAAAAACACAGTCTGAGTCTCCAATTCCCCACAAACAATACCGCGGCCGGTGAAAGAACCTCAACGTCATAATTACATTGTGCTATATTCCAATACTGATATCTCGATATATCGTTGGTGTCATAAATTCTTCATAATCGGAATTCTTAAACATTGCGACTGATATCGCTCTGTCAATCTTAATTTCATGATATAATCGTGCATGTAACAAATTAAGTATCATAATTATATCGTGGCAGTATCAATCTTAACATTATAATTCTATCGCGTTACATGCTCCTCCTCCTCTTGTACAATAATTTTCTGTTCCTACGAATATTCTTCAATCCATTCTTCCACTCTCTCTCTCTCTCTCTCTCTCTCTCTCTCATCTATCATTATTATCAATACTTTATTTCATTTATTTCTTTATTTATCTATTTATTCTTTTATTTTAAATTTAACCCTTAACGTAACTCTCTTCAGTTTTCCCATACCTTTCTCTCGTTCTTTTTTTTTTTCTTCTTATTTTTTTTTCTCCGTATTTAATCCTCCGTTCCCCCTCACCTCCTGCCCTAACGTGTTATCCTCATCCCTCCACCATCAACCACTTCACTCTTAATCTGTACGCTGTGGTTATGGCGGCGCCAACTTCGAGAACACTGCCAACCCGAAACAGGAAGTGCGTAAAACTGTTATAATGTACGAGGTAAAACTCAAGGACACCCAAAAAATAAATAAATAAGGCCCTACAAGACAAGAGAGCGCGCGATTTTCTTGTCCTTTCCTTTTCTCTTTTTTATTTTATTTTATATTATTTATGGTCTGTCACCACAAGTATTTCTTTATCGGACGATAACAAACGGCGCAGATACGTTAAATCTTTCACCCGAACACACACTCTGGAACACGACACCGGATGTTCTCCCTTGCCTCCCCCCCCCCCCCCTTTTTTTCCCTTCCCATTCACCACGTCAGTGTGTGTGTGTGTGTGTGTGTGTGTCTATGTGAATCTGTGCGTGCGTGAGTGTGAACGTCCCCCACCCCCACCCCCGTTTTGGGTTGTTTTTTTTGTGTGTGTGTGTTTGTTTGTTGTTGTTGTTTTGTTGTTGTTTTTTAATCCAAGATAACTCTCCCTCACTTTTGGTAAAAACATGCAAGATGACCGACCTTCGTTCTGTTCCAAGGTGGAACAAGGAACGCCCTGTTTCTCATCTCCCCCGTCCGCCTTCCAACCACCTCCAACCGCCCCACTCTCAATGCTACCCCGCCCCCTCCCCTCCACCCCGTCCTCTCTCTCTCTCTCTCTCTCATCTTTCGACGCGCCGCACTTACATACGCGCGAGTGCATTCGTACATTCGGTGCGCACAGTGTGCGGACAAAATAATGTTTGCATGTGGAGTGAACTAAAATTTCTGTCGTTCCATAACGAATAGACTGAAGAAAGAACGACAGATCCATCAATCGGTAGACATACAGAAATAATAAAGAAAAAAGAAAGAAAGGACACAAAGAAGAAAAAAAAAACACCAAGAAAGGAAGAAAGAAAGACTACAAACACAAAAGAAAAATAGAACTGAACGAAAATTAAGACACGGAGATGATTTAACAAATAAACAAACAAACATATAAAATCAAATTACACTGATACTCAGAAACAAACAAACAAGGAAATGTCGACTGTTACAAAGAAAGAAGAAAAAAATGAATGACATAAATAAAAAGAAGGGTAGAAAGAAATAATAACTGTCATAGGAGAAGAAGAAGGAAACAAAATGGGAGCGACGCGTGGCGCATGTGACAAGACGACCAGTGACTTGACACGATCATGCCATGTGTGACCATACCAGATCAGTTCAACCCACTGACAGTGACACACAATGCACTCACCCCTGTACTGTACCGTGGTGTGTGTGTGTCACGGACTTATCTATATTCGATCTATTAATAAGTCCGTGGGTGTGTGTTGACAAACCCCTCTTGTGTCCAGCTGATACTAATCACACCATGCATATGCATATGGACCTCCAACTTCACTTCAGCCCGCTTCACCTTCAACCGGTAGCTCCATGTATGTTAGAAAGGAAAACAGAAAAACAAACGTATTAAAAATAGAACAGAAAATGAAGAAAAAAAAGGAAGAGGTTAGATATGTGCGTGTGTTAGTGTGTGTGTGAGAGAGAGGGAGAGAAGGGGAGGTGGGGGGGGGGGGGGGGGTGAGCGGACGAGTCTTTTTTTTTTTTTTTCTTTTCTTCTTTTTAATGAGGGAACTAGGATAAACGTACGAACATTATGTTTCTTTTCACGTCCAGCCCTCAGTGCAATCAGAAAATGAAATAAAAATATTTACAAAAGAATACAAAGAGAGAGAGAGAGGGAGGGGGGCGGGGGGGAGCTGACACTGATACTTTGCAGAGAGTCATACACAGAGAGAAAGAAAGTGGGAGGGAGAAACAGTGTGTGAGAATGTGTGCGTGTGTGTATGCGCGCGCGCGCGCGCATGTGTGTGTGTGAGACAGAGACAGAGACACGGAGAGAAAGAATGTGAGAAGGGGACAAGGGAAAAGAGTGTGGAAGGAGTAAGGAGGTGGAGGGGGGGGAGGAAGGTCACATTCACCTTACCACTACAACAAAGAAGAACAATTCGCGTGCCAACCTCACATACCCGAGTGATCGTAAGAGGCTGCAGGAAGTGAACTTAAAACGACACAAGAGGAAACGCCTTCAAGACTCGTGTGCGGTACCCGCGCTGTAACCCAACACAGGAATAAAGGACGAGGGAGCGGTAATTCGGGGGTGGGGCTGTGGCTGCAGGAGCGGGCGATAGTCACTTCAAAAAGTGCAGACAGTTCACCCTTAAAGAAGACATTTTCAATCCCAAGTTGTGGCCTTGTGACAACTGTGGTCTTGACCTTTGACCTAAAACCCCTTAAAAATCAATGCAACGGAAAAACGCAAGCTCCGTCGCACTTTCCCCATATTATGTTATCTTTTTACCTTGAACTTTGTCTCCTGACCTTGATTCTCCATCAGGGTTTTGCTCTCACCATGACCAATCACTGGACTAAGCCTGATACAACGTATGTCCATGACCTTGACCTTTGACCCATGTCCTTGAATATTAACAGGGTTTGATAGCACTGCTGTCATCAAGGCCAGTCTTTATGCCGAGTTCGAAGAAAATGGAATGCAAGACATGATCTCGTCAAGTGTCATCAATTTTGTCAAGTGACGACAACCAGATACTTATCTTTCACCCCCCAAACTGGCTTAGCACGTTGATGGTTAAATGTTTGTGGTGACTGGCGCATAACACATTTCGCCTCAGAGTTTGACCGTTGTCCTCAGAGTAATCTATTTCGCGACTGTTCGAACTTCTCATGGTGCCGACCCATCACTGCATGAGAAAATGACATCAGAATGCAGACCTCCACGCGAATTTTTTTTCGCATGGATCTGCAGTGGCAAAGAGGGTCGTCGGTTGATTACTTAACGCTAAATACTCTGTTTTGGAGAGTCTTATTGGAAACTTCGACTAATACCTGGCTCGGGTACTGAAAAGCACGTAAGCTTAACGGCTGGCCGATTCGTGCAGTACTTTTGTCAGGGTAAATGAACAGAATTTGCCCTCTGTAGGCATCACCTGGCCATTAGGTATCTAAAAGATTATAAAGGGTATGGCTAGAATGGTCAAATTCACGACTGCCCACCAAGTTAGGCTTCGATGCCACATGCCGTAGCCAAGAAAATGCTGATACTCACACACAGACAAACAAGCACTCACAAAAAATATGCATATATGACAAGGAAAGAAGAGGAGACAAAACTAAAGACTCAATGGCACTGAATAACTTCAGTCAAACGCAAGTGCTCCTCCCACATCTTCCCCTCTACCCATCCAACCCCACCCCACCCCTATCCGCCATCACAACTGAACAAAACTGAAGAGGCTCAGTAGCAGTGCACGATCTCCTTAGGTGAGTGCCCTAGTGGCGACCTGACGCTGCCTTCCTAGCGGGTTTACCGACACTGAGACTGCGATAGTGAAAGCAGCGTGGATAAGACTGTGTGTGTGATGTGATGGATTCCGGATGACGGCTTGGGATAATTGCTATCACTGAGAGAACACGGAAGATGAGGCTGGGGAAACACACACACACACACACACACACACACATACAGAGAGAGAGAGAGAGAGAGAGAGAGAGAGAGAATAAGAAAGAGAAGGGGTGGGGAATGAGGAGAGGGGAATGGGAGGTGGCGGTAGAATGAATGCTTCCTGTCACAACTGGCAGTCTTTTATCGCTGTGTGACACGCATGTATGACCCAAAAAGGGAAACCTAAACTGGGCGTATCTTCCGCACAGTTGACTGAGAACTCGGCTGAGGCAGACATGTAACGACACATTTGGGAGACTGAGTGGGAGACTGAGGATCTACAAGTATTGTCACACAAGTTTTAATCTCAAGTGACAGAAAGAGAGAGAGAGAGAGAGTGTGTGTGGTGTTGTGGTTTGTTGTGTTGTGTGCGTGTGTGTGCACATGAGTGTGTGTACTGGTTTGTACCCAACCCACCGACCCACTCGCCATCGTTGATAATGACAGTGCAAAAGCATGCATACATGTTATGAATGCGCGTTTATTTATTTCATTTATTCATTTCCCCGTCTTTTCTCCCTCACTTGCACTAGTTACAGCGATACGCATCCGTATCATCATCATCATCAACGGCCTTGCTCATGTGAAGTCTGGCGTGGCAGTGATAAATACCCCAGCCCCACCCCATCACCACGTTACTGATAAAACAACCAACCCAAAAGACCTGATCGCTTTCAAAATGGCATGCATGCCCGTACTGTGTGTGTGGAAGCGTGCATACGTGACTGAGGGTGTGACCCACCAAAACTAGAAACATGCCTCTGCATGTGAAACTGTCCTTTCTGGTTTTCTGGAGCAGAAGAAGAAGAAGAGAAGAAGAAGAAGAAGAAAAACAACAACAACAAAAACAACAACAACAAACGCAAACAAACAATAGCAACAAAACCAACAAAGATCACACCGTTAAAGCAGTTTTGGCCATGACAAAAACCAGTTCTTGAGAAGGATGGAAGGTTACAGAAAGGGCCGAGGGAATTATGACACGATACACAAGTGCATGCGACATGAAAATAAGCCAATACATTCAACAACAATCACACAATCACACACACATACACACAACAACAACAACTCACAGAGGGCACTAACACTGCAAACAAATGAATCATTTGATTGCTGCTGACAAGTAAGCTTGTCAGGGAAGGGCTGTCAACTCACTGAAGTAAGATTTCAAGTACAGGTCAGGATTTCAGCCGCCATTCCTTATTTGAACTTCTTGGCGCAGAATCAATAGTTATTTTATTTGAAAATAACACAAAAAGCAGTTAATTAAAACTAATGCTACACTGATGTTACTTCAGCAGTCAAAGGGTTAAACAGACAAGTCTACTACTGCTAAACAACCCGCACCACCCCGCCCCTTTCTAGTACTACCACAGCAGCAGACCCACCTCGCCGAAAGCGCCCTTGCCGATGACCTTGAGGGAGTCAAAGTCGTCCACCCCCAGGCGGGTTCGCTTCAGCCGCAAGAACTCGGTCTCCTTCATGGCATGCTGCTGCCGCCGCTCGCTCTTCTGAAAACACACAACACACACACACGGGACGTATAGTATATATACATCAATGAGAGACTGTTAAACTCCCACTCCCACTCCTAATCCCCACCCCCACGCCAAGCAAAAATCCCAGTCCGTACATGGGGCTCGAACCCGCGAATAAGAATACTCGCTTCCTCCAAGCTAGGCGGATGACCACTCGGCCACCGCTCCACTGACTAGCACTGTAGTCGTCTTACGAACGGGTACACCAACATAACAAGTAACACGAACACAACGGGACACGAAAAAGCGACGCTTTTAGACACCTCGGGTCTTCTTTCTGCAGGTAAAAACCAACCAAACACGACTATCAACAACCGAGAAGGCCAAACGCTTTCCAGATGCAATGTTCCAAAGATGGCCAGAAATAACAGCAATGAATAGGCGGTTTGTTTTTGTTTTTATTTTTCATTTCCATCTATAGGGTGTTCTTCCTTCCCCCCCCCCTCCCACGCACCCCCCACCCCCCAAATAATGTCAACATTAGCAAGTTCTTTGATTTGAGTTTTCAAAATCGATCGATCTGAGCCACTAGTGGACGTCACTGGTTGCCAAGGAAACAGCAACAAAACGGTCGCCAAACAGTGCGTGGTGATCCATCATCATCATCATCCTCATGGCAGCCCTTTCGATCCAGCGAAGATCCAGTATTGCCTGAGGTGTAATTGCAGCGCAGACAGAATAAATCCCTAAGATGTAATTTTGTTCATCAATTTGAATCTAAAATGTAAACTTTTTTTCCGTTTTAAATTCCCGTAGAAAGAAGATACGCATATTATTGTGCTCGTACAGAAACGGCACGTCAAGTATCAGTGCTCTATTTTTTTTATTCCACTCAGTGCAAACCTCAGGTGAATATGATAGAAATCGAAAATGAGGTAAATGGGAAGAGAAAAAAACCCAACACAGAACGGCCCCTGTCAGGTACTGAAGGAAGGGAGGAAGGAAGAAAGGAGGGCTGTAGAGAGAACAGAAATAAGAACAGTTTTGTGTTTTGTTGTCCAGCGCTGAGTGACCTCAGTTGAAAACCCCCGGAAGTATTCTATAATCAGCTGCCTTTGATTCAACTCGCCTTCCTTATGGTGTCACGCAACGAAGAACAGTTTGTATTTCACGATTCTATACACAAAAACAAAAACGATAAATATAATGAAAAAAAAGTACCGTAATTATCAACTGTTTTATTGTTTGCTATATTCTAGTCCCCTGCATTTAATGATTCTCTCTCTCTCTCTCTCTCTCTCTCTCTCTCTCTCTCTCTCGCTCCTGCCACTTCACCCAAGCCCCCCACCCACACCCAACCCCTCCTCCTCCTCAACCCCACCCTTTCCGATGACGTGTTTACACCATCCCCCCAAGGTGACTTGTATTGAACAACATATCCGTATCCGTGTCTATTTCTAACCAAAACTAATTAAATCACCCCCCCACCCCCCACCCCACCCCCCTTCACGACGATGAATGACTCATCACCCACCTCTAAATTTGCTGGGATTTTCTTTCTACACGATGCCTGCATGTGGGTCCAGATTTGTGTGTTCCACCTCCAACCCAAACTCCCTTTTTATAATTTCTGGCGTGTGCCCCCCCCCCCCCCCCTTTTTTTTTCCCCCCAAAGAACTCGCTTTTTTTCAGTTAAGAATATTAACGATCATCTACCAGCATCTGTTTCAATAAACAATAATCTACCTATCTCTAAACCCCCTTGAACCGCCAAGATATACCACATGATTTTCTAAAGAGACTGGTACCGGAAAAAGGGGTGTGGGGGTGTGTGATAGCATAAACTTTTATTTGATTTTGAAAGAGACGAGCGAAATGGTGAGGGAGGAGAGGGAAGTAGACGATAGACAGACAGACAGAGACAGAGAGAGAGAAGAGACAAACAGACACAGCCAGACGTACGTCTAGACCGTGCCAGTCAGACACCGAGTGCATGCGTACGCGCGTACATGGGCATGCAGGCATGGCGCTTATTCGAAATGTCCCGGCGGGAAATAAAATGGGGTGTGTGATACAAAGTGACAAGGAACGACCAGTGAACCGGATTTCAACACAATCACACATACACACACACACACACACACACCATGCACTGCCTTCACCAAGCCGCAATCACAAGAAAAGAAAGGGGGGGGGGGGGGGGGGGGCAGGGGGAGGAAGGGGGATGAAAGCTGAAAGAAAAAAAGAACATGTTCTCATGTTTACAATCGTTATGTGTTTTTTTTAAATGAATAATTTTTTTTTTTTTTTTTAAACACGTCAATTGCACCTGCCTCAGGCTTGTGTGCTTCGCTCCCACTCTTCATCTTCACTTCTGTTTGGCATCTCACACAACTCCGCCATCCATCTCCCAGCAAACAAGCGCGCGCGCACTAACCCACCCACCCGGACCCCCCTCCCGTCCTCCTCACACACACACACGTTTCTTTTGATGATGACTTTTAGTTTTAAGCATTCCCGTATAGATCTCCCCCAGTACAACCGGTTTCAGTCCTCTGTAATTACATGAGAAGGTTCCAACTTAGAAAATGTGTGTGTGTGTGTGTGTGTGTGTGTGTCTCAGAATACCACTTCCAGGGACCTTAATACTGAACGAACTTGCTTCTCTTGTCCAATTACCCCCCTCCCCCCGCCGACACCCACCGCCAAACCTTCTCTCTTCCATCCCAAGGAGGTAAGGCGACACTGGAGACACGTGTGCGGGGGTGGGGGGTGGGCTTCAATTCAATCCCCGAACGCGTGCCAAGTCAGCTGTGACGAAAAAAAAAATAATACTCACACACCGACACACACACACGGGAGATGGTATTCCTCCGCCTCTCCATCAAAAACTCATAACCATCTGAACGCGTGCCAACTCATAAAATGCTCGAGCACAAAAAGGCGGGAAATGACACACGACATGAACAGGAAGGACTGAAGGAAGCGGCGTTGGTGGTGGGGGTTGGGGCAGGTGCACGGATGAGGGGATGGTGGCAGAGCGACACTGATATCGTCTGCACTATTTCTCGAGAAAGTGAGGGTGAGAACAGTTTGCCTGAGTGCCTGGCGTTTGCTTGCTGTTGTTTTTATTTGTTGTTGTTTTTCTCTCAACATCCCAACAATAAAGTATCGTTGTGCCTGCCCACTGTTCTTACACACGTACGCGCGCACCAGCTATATCATTGTACGCTCTCTGTCAGTTTGACAGTCTCTGTCTCTTTCTCACTCACTCTTTTTTCGAGTCAGTATACGATCGGCGTCACTCGCGCGCGCACCCTTCCCCCCAATTTCCTCTTAACACTCCCTTTTCCTGTTTTCCTCTCTCGATAGCACTTCATCCTCACCGCCACCCCACCAAGCAAACACGCACACACACACACACACACACACATCAATCCACAACGCGTACACACACGACAGCAGCTTAACACTTGCCGGATACGATTTTTTTTCTTTTTAAAGATCAAGTTCTCGCCACTCCCACCACCACCACCACCCCTAATACCCTCTCCCACCCACCTGTTAAGTGTACACAGTCCTCCGGGTCAGTGCCATGCGCTGTGCCCACTTCGTGTACACACACACACACACACACATACACACAGACATCACCCTATCGCCTCTGACCTTACCAATTTATTCATCGAGACAGCTGGCTTTTGTCTTGTCCCCGATATAATTATATCATAATGGAAGCACCGAATGAGTACCAACCGGGGGGAAAGTTCAGTGGAAGACCGTGTGTTCTCTCAGTCATATAAGATTATCGTCTATTATTTACTGATTAAACGACACTTGCCTTGGAAGTTTAATCGGAGATCTACCCAATGAATGAGTTAAGGCGCCCAGAAAGAATTACGACTTGAGTCTGAGATGGAGCCCTCTCATGGGGCAGAACTGTAGATCCACAACCAACTGCTAAGAGTTTGGTAAAACTAACACTGAAGGTCGGTCCATACTAATTATGACAATCTGCGATACAATGTTTGAATTTTGGAGAGAACTTGACTGGGATAAGGAAACCACGCAAGTCTGTTAACAATGATGATGATAATAAACATTAAATAATAAGAATAATATCAATCCTCATCATATAATTCAAATAATTACTAATATCACACACACACACACACACAAACACACACACACACACACACACATATATATATATATATATATATATATATATTTATATTTATACACCGCTGAATCTTGTGCAGAGACAAATCAAAGCGCTTTCGCACCAGTCATTCAAACGCATGCATAACTAAAACTGGAGGGGGGGAGGGGGGGGGTTGACGAAATCAAACCAAACCCGCCTTAAAAAAAAAAAAAAAAAAAGAAGGAAGGGAAAAAAAAAAGCGTCCTTGCAAAGTGTCGAGATGTTACAGTTACAGACAGCAATTTCGAACTTCGTAAAAGAGAGCTTACAAGTTTGCTCTTTGAGAACTCGCGCATGTTGTTTGAAAGTTATGAAAGTGTAATACGAGTCCAGGAGGACATCCTTCCGTCACCCCTTTTTTTCCACCCACCATACACACAGATTCACACACACCACACGCACGCACGCACGCACGCGCACACACACACACACACACACATGCACGCGTGCAAAACCCCAACAGAAGGACAGATTCTGTTCACCTTTGGCACTCGTTCACCTCGTCTTTTCCAATCAAAAATACAATGCCGCTTTGTTTCCCTTTCGACCTCCTCCCAACCCCCCCACCACCACCCCCTCCCCTCCACCCCTCTCCCCTCCCATATCACGCCACGGACGGTCATGGCTCTGAGCCAACTTCACGGCGACAAGAAAATCCCGTAATTCCCCCCACCCCCACCCCCCTCACACACACACCCCCCTCCTCCTTCTGTGGCACCAATATTGACGTGTATGGGGGTTATTTCCTGCCTGGCTCAGTGGGGAGTACACGAAAGGTAGAACTACTTTGGTTTGTGACCGGACAGGTAGGGCGGGGTTGAAATGGGGCGGAATGGTTGAAGGGTGGCCGGAGGTGGGGGAGAGGGGAGTCTTGGGGAAGGTGGAGTGTTAAACTGAAACCTGTGTAGAAAGTGAAGGGGTGTGGGCGGTGAGAGGGGGAGAGGGGGGGGGGCAGAGTGTGGAGCGAAACAAGCTCCATTTAGGTTTAACGCCTTACATCCCCGTTTTATTTCAAAGAACGAGAAAGCAAAAATAATGTTCCCTTTTACAACTCTGTGTGTGTGTGTGTGTGTGTGTGACTGACATGAAAACAGAGTTTGAGGCAGATAAAGAAAGAGATGAGCGCACGAGCACACATCCACGCACACTATTGTTTCCGACACCAACGCATACACACAAGAATTAACAAGGAATTTCCAACGATTCTGAAACTGCCACAAGTTCACGGAAACTATACATGTATTCATTGTAATTCTACCAAAGTCAACACAATTGGTCGTAAACTGTCCCCATACCACGCCGTCCGTTCGTCACTTCCGTATCCGTAGTGGTTCACCACGAAACAAATGGACAGAAATAACTTCACACCCGAACGTTACTGTTGGACTATCGGGAAGGGAAAATTACGCATGTGTTTTGATCGGTACAGACGTTCTGACCACGTCACTGGCCAACGTCAGCTTCGCATTAGCTGGTGTCTACACTACACTACTCAGCACAGTCGATAATCCCTCTTGTTTGAACGACCAAGCCAATCCGCTCAAGACTTAAGATACAAGACATGTCACAACGTTCGATGAACAAAATAACGACTACATTCACTATCAACAAACGCAATGGTGGAAATATGATTTGCAAAGTATACAAAGAAACAACAACCGAAAATGAAAATGAAATACTCTAAATATTGAACTTGCGCTGAAAAAACGCAATAGTGATATACTACACTCAAAACCGATGATGCAACAAGGTGGCAGAATGGTTAAAATGCTTTTTTTGCCAATGCAGTGCCCGTGAAAGTCTGGGTTCGAATCCCGCTCTCGCCCTTTCTTCCAAGTTTGACTGGAAAACGAAACGGAGTGTCTAGTCCTTAGGATAAGACGAACTTGGCGCACTGGAAAGACCCGTTTGTTTGTTTGTGTATGTGTGTATGTTGTTGTTTCTGCTTGTTTGGTTGTTTTTCTCCCACCGCTTCGGCTCCGGTAATAGTGTCGGAGGCTCCTCCCCTCGACGTATCTCCACCCCTCGACCCCCCTCTCCTTCACCTTGCCACTTTCTCCGTCACCCTCCTCGCTGTCAAGTGTCAAGATGTGACGTCATACAGACAGCAGCTGTTCCCCCCACCCCCACCAGCGGACCTGCACTGTGGTAATATTGATAGTTTCGGTTTCAGTTTCAATTTCGAGGAGACGGCGTCAAAGCGGGGGGACCGGTCCATATTCATTATACCACATCTGCTTAAAGAAGAAGAAAAAAGGGTGGGGGATGATGATGAGGGGGGCGAGGGGGGGAGGAGGGGGATACTTCACCTTCGCACAGATGCAAATGCACTAGTCAGGCCTTGCGAGCCAATTATCTGTGTGTGTGTGTGTGTGTGTGTGTGTGTGTGATAAATCGCGGAGGAAATAAATCCATCCGTATTTATCCGTAGAGCTGCCAAACAAGCTGCCACACTACGCACGAGCAATATTGTTAATCTGTACCAGGTGAATATGACACGAACAGAAAGAGCCAGCCAGAGGGAATGTGTGTGTGTGTGTGTGTGTGTGTGTGTGTGTGTGTGTGTGTGTGTGTGTGTGAAGGGGAAGGAAGCGCGTGAGAAAGAGAGAGGGAGAGATAGAGGGGGACTCAGAGAGAGAGGGTACAATATACTAACAGGTCTCAGAGATGACTTCATCTCAAAATATTATATCACACTTAAAAAAAACAAAAACATTCGCCATCCATCCCACTCATTCAAAGGAATCATTTTGTGAACAACCCGTCAACAGTGTTGTAGAAGCCAGAAAAAAAAAGATAAATAAACAAATCTAATAATAAAAATTTTAAAAGGTCTGCCACCATTCACACCCAACTCTATTCGTTTATTTTTACATGCAGCAGAGACAGTACGCCTGCAGCAATGTCAAATCAATCATGCTACGGGCTACAGAAAATCAATCTGGAATCTATGACCACGAACAGCTGGAACGGAATTCAGCACATCGGGGACAGAGGCAATACGCCAAGGGCAGAGAGAGAGAGAGAGAGAGAGAGAGACGCAGATTGTTGTCCTAGAATTGAACGCACGAACAATCAGGGGCGAGTTAATTAATAATGATGACCGTCAAATAAGATGGAGCTAAAATTGGCGTATTCGTAATTATATGAAATAATCAATAGACGGAACTAAAAATATGTATTATCAATAATGATACCAAATAATCAACAGATGGAACTAAAATCGGTGTATTATTAACAATGATATCAAATAATCAAGAGATAGGAAGAAACATAACCTGGGGGCCGGGGTATGTGTGTGTGTGGGGTGTGGGTGTGAGGGGGGGCACTCTTTGTCAAAGGGTCTCAGGATTGCTTTCTGAACGTGTGGGAAATGAGGCCAGATGTATAATTGATTAACCACGTCATGCGCTCTACAGTTTACTGCGTGCATTCCGCTGCTGACTTCGACTGGCATGGCTTGAAGTTCATGAAGCAGACATTCACCGTCACGGAAGAAGAAAAAAGCACAGACACATTGATTCAAGATGCCGGAATGAGAAGTCCAATAATTTCACGCCCAAAGGCAAAACGCTAAACGACAAACGTACTTTTGTTTCCTTTTGATTGTTTAAAACAAGACACCTGTGTAATTACAGGGAGAGAAAAAAATCTATTTCAATCAGAAGGGACGAGTAAGGAACGGAGAAGCTTTATAATTCTGCTTCCCCAGGCGAAGCCGCGAATTCATGATTATATTTCTTCTGTTCTTCTCATCCCCTACCCCGACCCCACTGCTTGCTTCACCTCCACCTTCTTCCACATCTTTTCAAGGCGTCAATAATAACTGTCCAAAATAATCAATACTTGGAACAGGTTTGCTGGCGTTGCTGAGCTTTTTTATTATTCGAAGTCTTTCCAGAGTCTTGCTGCACGCAAAAACGATCTGGTCTCATATTACAACATCAGCAATTTTACTGGCTGCACGTGTTGAAGGCTCAAGATATAAAACTGCAATGCAATCGCCTCCGACAGACACTGAGAAACGGAGAGAGAGAGAGACAGACAAACAGACAGACAGAGATACACACAGACAGAAAGGCAGACAACCCGGAGCATTTCATGAAGAGATGGCAAAAACACGTCACAGAAACACCGGGAAGATGGAGGCGGGGTGGCAAAAGGAAGGGGGGGGGGGGGGAGAGGGAGGGAGGGGGGAGAGACAGACAGACAGACAGAGATACTGACTGACAGACAGACAAAAAGACAGATAGAAAGACAGTTGCCGACTCACGTTAAACAGTTCTCCCAGACAATCACAATGTACAAAGTTTTAATTCCCTCTATTATTACAGAACACTTTAGTTTAATGAAATACACGTACCTTTCATATATTATTTTTCAATATCGTCTCATCAGCTTTCATACAGATTCACACTCTTTTTTTTTTCTTACCCAATAGCAACTCTCCACAAATTCAAATTATAAAAGAATGAGGTTCAAGGTCAGGTCACTTTTAACTACTGTCCAACTGTTTGGTCCGCTGTTTTGATCCTTCAGTTTCAGTTCTCCCTACCTTATGATTTGAACTGAACTGGAGCGTCCCTGCTCTAAAAAAAAAAAAAAAAAACAAAAACAGACCACCTTGTCTACGATCATGTACTTCAGCGCCGCAAGTTGTCGATTAACTTCATTAGATGGGGATGATTATGACGTCCCTGACACCTTTCACTATGCTATTAGCAGTTGGGACAGCAGCCCATCGTGAAACTCCAGACCACAGCTCTATCTGTGTGTGTGTGTGTGTGTGTGTGTGTGTCTGTCTGTCTCTCCTCATCTTCTTCTTTCCTCTTGCAACGCAGCTCGGTCAAAAACATTTATCTCTTTGCACTTGCTTTTCCCACATTGTTGCCACTCAGCCCATTGGCCCATCAACTGGGCGGGGGGGGGGGGGGGGGGCAAAACACCACAAAATAATTATGACCTGCCTTTTTTGTCCAAAGTAAACAAAACAGCAACCGAGCAAGTATAAAAGTATGGCTTTCTTCATGCATCAAAACCTAACAGGAACGTTTATCAAGAGGAAACCATGTCATTCCTGACAACACCCACACACACACCCCACCCTCCCGCCTTCACCCCGCCCCCCACCACTGCATTTCCTCCTCACTCCGACACCCCTCCACCCACCACCCACACAAAAGATGATCAATAACGGACAGACGTCAGAGAGCCCCTTGACAGTCAGTCAGTCAATGAATCAATCAATCCGTCAGCGTCTCAGCATGTAAACGGACAGTAGTTTGATCCACGCTATCCACACAACCAGATGCTGCCAGAAGTTTTCCCTTAAAAAAAAAAAATTCACCACGGGGGTCCTTAACCCATAACCTCTCACCCCGTCAAGAGGTTAACGTCATGAAATCTTCGGGGAAGAGGGAGATACGGTTGATGGGAGGGGGAGGGGGGCACTTGCTGGGAAAGGGAGGAGTTGGAAGAGATGAAGCGGCGAAGGGGAGGAAAGGGGGCGGAGGGGGGGGGGGCGTCAGTTCATGATAAGAACTGAAACATTTTTCTCCTCTGGACCCCACCCCGGTCCGTCTCCCTCCTACTTTCATCAGCCCGGTGTGATCGATTACCCTTTCTTGGTATCGATGCAATTAATCCACGTTATGACGATGATGATGCTGATAATGATGATGGAAAGAGGTGATTCAAAATATTTCAATCGTAATAAAGGAAAAAAAAAAGAAAAAAAAAAGGCGCGGCATATTTCTTATTTCTACCCACCTTCCTCTAAATATAATAACGGGAAACCTTTTCTTTTGAATCGTTCTTGTTTTTCGCGGGTTTTTTTTGTTTTTGTTTTTGTTTGTTGTTGTTGTTGTTGTTGTTGTTTTTGTTGTTGTTTTTTCAGTTGATTGATTTGATTAATTTCCTTTCTTAAAGCTGCTTGACTTACTGTCAGTCACGAAAAGTATTAAAGCTGCTTGACTTACTGTCAGTCACGAAAAGCATCAGCAGCTGATCTGAAGCAGGAAATAGGGTGCTTGTGCATTAATTTTGTGTGCGTGTGTAGGTGGGTGGCTGATTCGGAGGAGGTAAGCCTTTCAGATACGAGTAATGGATGGGAAGGATTAAATAACAGTAGGAACGAAAGCCTTTTTCCTCATGCTCGTCGACTCAGCGAGCCCCTTATCTACCCTCTATCTTTATACTTGCTCGGTTGCTGTTTTGTTTCCCTCTATCAACCCCCCCCCCCCCCCCCCCCATCATACACACAAAAACGTACACACATACATCATCTAAATCGATTTCGTCATGTTGTCTGGTACTGATGTGTTCAAATCACTGTGCATGACAATGACGGAGAGGAGAAGTGATTTGGTTTTAAAAAAATAAAAAAGGATGATGATGATGATGACAATGATGATCATATAAATTATAATGTTAAAATCAAATAATAACTAAAATCATCATCAGATGTAGAGGAGGAGCAGCAGCAGAAGATGAATGAGGAGGAAGAGGAGGAGGATGAGACAATATCTACAAACATGCGTGGTCAGCGTTTTTGGGGTGGAAGACAGTTACAATGCACGACACAGCAGGACGTGTTGCTTGCCTTGTTTGACATGAGTTTTCTTAACCGATGACAGAATGTAAAACAAAACCATAAAAAGATATGATGATGAAATAAAAACATTTTGAATGACACGTTCTTTCACTTTTTTTTTAATTAAGCTCTCTGGTTTATTGTGAGTCACGAAGTGCGCAAACAGCAGATCTCATAAGGTATGGGGGTAGCGGTGCAGACGTGCGAGTGTGATTTTAATGGAGAAATGGGGAATATCAGTCCCAGACAGAAAGAAATCCTTAGACGAACAGAGACAGGACAACAAACCAAAGGTTCTAAACCCTTGACTGCTGCTGACGTTTTTTGTTTGTTTGCTTTCTTTATGATGAAGGAGGAGAGGCGGATGACGGTGATGATGGCGATATCGCTGTGGAGGTCCACTGTCTTCTTTGCAAGGCTGTATTCTACGCTTCCTGTCATAATGATTATCCCGGCGTTTACCAGACCCGAGAGATACAGACACTTGCAGTGTTGGTCAGGAGATTGGAGCAACACATCCAAAGACTGTGTGGTCCCAGTCTTCTTCCCATTTAAACCCATAGCACACTTAACTTTGGATGGAGAGGAGAAGAAAAAGAAGAAGAAACGCTATTGAGAATAAGGCAAACTATTCATTTGAAAGTTACTGACCCTGACAGCAGGATGGACAGCCGAACAGACGGAGCTGTCACCTGACCGCATCAGGGAGTCTTGACACTTCAACCACAGCCTCATTCTATTCCGCTGCTTGTCAGGTGCAGGTCAGATTCGCCTAATCCCCGTTTCGCCTACTCTTTGATCGTGCCGCCACCTTCAATGGCCTTCTGAGAGTTTGACCCTTCGTCCCGTTTCGCCTCCAAACCGTCAGTCCCGTTTCGCCAACTAAACCTCTCTTTTTCTCTCTCTCTCCCAAACATATACACACTCGAATGTTTTTGCACAGATATAACCACTATCGTTTTCTTCTCTAAGGGTCTTGAGACTGGGCGAAAAAATTATGAGTACTTTCACGGATAAACCTTTGCCAGTGTCCAAAGCAAGGAGGCGGGCAGATTTTGCTGTTTACAGACACAGATACCAGACTGTCAACACAAGAGACCGGGCCAGCAGTTAAGAAAGTGAGCTTCCGCGCGCGCACACACAAAAAGAGTAACGGAGTACATAGGCGAACTTGAAATAGGCGAACCGGCATCACCACTTGAGTGATAGGTGAATCTGGAACGGGCTGGGACAGGGGATTTAAAACACATGAGAGGGAGCGATACCCTGTCTACAGCGTGAGGTATTAACTATTATGCACAGCTCCACTCTGTGTGTGTGTGTGTGTGTGTGTGTGTGTGTGTGTGTGTGTGTGTGTGTGTGTGTTGAGTGAGAGAGAATACTGTGACAAGGGAAACCATTTTTGTTGTTGTTGTTTTGTTTTGTTTTTGTTTTCCTGTGTGCGGTATATCTTTTCAGCCCTCACTCGAATTGCCCGGTGATGATTTTTTTTGTTTCAAAACTCTCTCTGAGCTAACTCTGTGCAAGCGCCTGCGTGTATGTGCGCGCGTATATATGCATGTGCTTGTGCTTGTCCTTGTGTGTGTGTGTGTGTGTGTGTGTGTGTGTGTGTGTGTGTGTGTGCGTGCGTGCGTGCGTGTATGTGTGTGTGCAGCACGCGCGCATGCGAGTGAGTGGTACACGCAACATACAAAGCCGCCCGCATAGCCATGAATTAACGCCAGGGACAATTCACCATTCAGCAAGGATATCAGCTAACCACGGGGTTTTTTGGGGGTTTTTTTTGTTCGTAATCAAAGGTGCTGACGCATCAGACAAAAAACAATGGCAAGATCGTGTGTGCTAAAGTGACTGCCTGGGTCATGGTTAATTACGGTGGTGGTGAGACCTAGTTCGGTGTGCTTTGCTCACACAAAGAGAGGCAGACAGACATGAGAGAGAGAGAGAGAGAGAGAGAGAGAGAGAGAGAGAGAGAGAGAGAGATGCAGACAGAGAGAGAACAAAGAAAAAAAGAGAGAGAGTGAACGACCGAACGAACGAACGAATTTTTTTTAGTGCGGGAAAAAAAAAAAGAATAATCACAAACGGCTTGTTTTCATCCTGCCATCATGAAAAGGGAAGACAAAACAAATACTCAGTTCAAAAGCATGACACTGCATGAATAAATTTCAATACTATCCCACAAAAAAGACGAATAACATAAGTACAAGCACAAATAATACTTAGAACAGGAAGAAAATAAGGCAGGGACAGAAAGGGGGAAAGCAAAATGCGAGTTACTGCACTCTTCTAGTGTTTATGTTCAAACACTATGAAGAAACGCGAAAAATACTGACAGCCCCCAACCTGTCAGTATTCTTTTGCGCTGGGGGGTAGGGCTGTGTGTGTGGGGGTGGGGGGTGGGGTGGCATTGGGGTGTGGTGGGTCACTGGTAAGAAGACATGTATTCATAATTCCACTTACTTTAATGTGACCGCGAGTGGCGTCACGCGACATAATCGGGAGGTTGGGTGAATGAGTGAGTGAGTGAGTGTGTGTGTGTGTGTGTGTGTGTGTGCGCGCGCGCGCGCGCGAACACGTGCATATATGTCTGTGCGCGCGCACACGTGTATATGTATGTGTATGATTGCGTTTTGTAAAGTTGCTATTGAATTTAGCTCCTTTTTTTTTTTTTTTTTTTTTTTTTTGTCAATGAAGAGAGTTTCATGTTGAGAACTGTAAAAATTGTAATTGTTTTCACACACACATACACACACACGCACGCACGCACGCACGCACACACACACACACACACACACACACACACACACACACACAGACGGGGAGATGAGAGGAGTGGGGGAGGGGGGGGCTCAGAAGACACAGAGAGAAAGGGTGAAGAAGACATTGAAAGAGAGCAGACAGAGCAGAGCGCTGACCTCAAAAAACACTTCTGACCTCTTTTTATTTCGCCGTACTCTCCCCGTCCGCCCCACACTCCCTTCTCAACCAAGGTCCACCTCCCTAGTCATACCCCCGCTTTCCCCCTTCTCTGTCGCTGCCACCCTCTGATGGATATATCTACCGATGCTACGCAACTTCGCTGTGCTGACAACTCATACACCATACCAGTCTCCACAGCATCTCTGCTCTGCCCAACCAACCCCACACCATGCTTTCCGCCCTCACTCTCTCAATCCACAGTTTAATTCATCGGCTAACGACCCACAAACGATTCGTATTCGTCGTAAACGGGGTTAAAAAAAATAATAATAAAAAGTAAATAAAAGAGGGGGAGTGGGGACAGTCTACCACAGATATTTTGCACAGACCTGAGTGGGGGGAGTTTACCACAGATATTTTGTACAGACCTAGCTACTAATCTGAGAGAGACTCGAAGAAAAAAAAAACCTCTTCCACTTCGCAAAAAGCACAGCAATCTCCATCCAATCAATTCTGCTCAATAGTTCTACGGTTTCTATTTATAGGACAGAAGAGAAGAAGTAGGGGATAACGAAGAAGAAAGAAAAAAAATGGAGAAAAGAAATACAGAACTACGAGAAGGACGTTGACGTGATCCAGTCGGTCGGTCAATGACCCCTCTCTTTCTCGAGCTCTCTGTCTCTGTCTCTCTTTGAGACGGTGCGCGTATTTTTACAACTAATCTCGCCTTTGAGCAGTCTGTTGAACACAGAATGTTCACTCCTTCCCCTCCCCGAACACACGCTTTTCCCTTCAATATGGGTGGCAGGACAGCGAGAGAGAGACAGAGTATTGGTTAGGGGAGAGGGGGAGGTGTGGGGCCGGGAGGGAGAGGGGTAGTGGGCGAGGGGGTTGGGGGGGGGGGACGGACAGCATCACATGCTCGATCGTCACTTTAAGTGAGACTGACACAATCAAGACTGACCCACTCTGACAGCAAAATAACCTTGCTTTTTCTTTCTTTCTTTCTTTTTTCCTTCTTTTCTAATCAACAAATGTACACTTACTAACTAAGGAATAACTCGCATAAACATCCAAAACGACTTCTCCGTTCTCTCAATAAGCGTGGACTGACTTCCACATATATGTAGGCATTTCATAAAACCACTTTTAACTCAATGAACCAATTTCTTGAAACGTAAGCATTACATAGCCGGTACCATTCTTTCTCTTGTCAAAACGCCCATGTTTCTCCCAGATGTGTCCCACAAACATGTTACCACTGTGGTTGTGAAGGGTGACAGAGAGGGGTGTGGGGGGAAAACAACCTTTCACATCCTTCCCAACACTGACCGACATCCTTGAAACAATGCTGGGTGAAAAGTGCCTTGTTCCATGCGAATCCAATTGGTAACACTGTTAAAATCTGGAAAGACAGGCCCATTTTTAAACAAGAAACTTTATGAAAAGACATTGTTGAGAGTATGATGAGACGCTGAAAGAAACAGTTTTTTGTTCCTTGTGAATACTAGGTAAACCCCGTCTGTCAATACTTCGTACGTGGGCTGCAACTCCCACGTTCACTAGCATACATGAACACGAGTGGGCTTTTACGTATATAACCATTTTTACCCCGCCATGTTCTGTTGTAAGCAACTTTCGGGGATGCCTGTGAAGACAAAAATGGTCAACTGCGAAGACCGCACGTGGATGGCCATTGATGACTGTGCGATTGTGTTAGTCAAAACCTTAAAACGACACTTTGCATGGCCGATTCAGTGTCGAGGCGTACGAACGGTATATAAAGTCCGACAACAGCTCGCTCGTTGAGCATACGACGACCCGTGGTGGAACGTTGGAGGTGCAAACCACGAGGGAGGAGTAGGACGAATAAGAAAAAAATACTTTGTTATTAAGAAGTAGTATTCAAACACGATAAACATCCGATGAACAAGCTTCTAAGAGACACGCAAACTCTCTACTCCCCAATCCACCCGCCATCGACCCCCACCCCCCAACCACCTCCCTCCAAACTTAACGCAAAATCTCTCTCTCTCTCTCTCTCTCTCGGGAACGCGAACGAAAATAAATTTTGTCCAATCAATCAATCCGTTGGCATAAAACAAAAAACAAAAACAAAAAACAACAACAACAAAATTAAATGCATAAGACAAACTAAATAAATACAGATCGCAAGTGACAGCTGATGGGAAGCGAAAGAGCAGCAATTATGTTTTTACATGCTTGTATTATGATCATCAAGCTGTTCCATTTCGATCTTTCGTTCAGTGTGGGCGTGTGATCATCCAAAATCACACGAACGTAAAATCATTGCGTGCGCGCACGTGTGTGTGTGCGTGTGTGTGCGTGTGTTTCCGAGTGTGTGTGTGTTTCCGAGTGTGTGTGTGTGTGTTTCCGAGTGTGTGTGTGTGTGTGCTTCCGAGTGTGTGTGTGTGTGTGTGTGTGTGTGTTTCCGAGTGTGTGTGTGTGTGTTTCCGAGTGTGTGTGTTTCCGAGTGTGTGTGTGTGTGTTTCCGAGTGTGTGTGTGTGTGTGTGTGTTTCCGAGTGAGTGTGTGTGTGTGTGTGTGTGTGTGTGTGTGTGTGTGTGTGTGTGTGTGTGTGTGTGTAAAATTGAGACAGAAACTGAGATAGTAGAAACACGGACAGGGAAACAGGCAGGCAGACAAGCAAGTAAGCTTGCGGACAGATATATATATATATATATATATATATATATATATATATATATATATATATATATATATATATATATATATATATATATATATATATATATATATATACAGAACATAGTCGCCTCAGTAAAAACGCATGATGCACGCACGAAACAAACAAAAAACGGTATACATATATGCACACATTGGGATTATGACCCCGCCCGCTGGCCCCACACTGACCCAGTGGCCATCAAAAGCCAGTAGCCGAGCGATTACAACCTAAAGGTCACCAGAGATAGATTTGTAGAGGCAGAGAGATTGAGTTAAGCAATTGGGATCAAACGACACACACACGGTCACGTGTCCGTAGCAGCAGCTGCATGCATACATGTGCACAGCACTTAAGCTGGCGTCTCGCCAACTGGTTGTCATCTATAATTCATCTTCGCCGCCTAAGAACAAACAGCTGTAGGTGTGTGGAGAGCACTCAACTTTCTCGCTGTGTTTGTGTGTGCGTGCATTTCCCACACTGTGTGGTATCTAATACGCGCTGCTGGAGGGTACTCTTCCTATGCTACGTCTGATCCCATCGTCGAACCTCCCTCACAGCAACCGTACACACACACACACACACACACACACACACACTGCTCCCGGCCGATCCCAAATAAACATCGCTAACTACCTATCACCGTTATCGGCAGATCCCGGATTAGACATTAAAACTGACGAAAAACAATATCCACAACAGCCACATATACACAGACGCATTCACCTAAATCTCGTCCTCGTTGCTATATATGTTTATTTATTTATCTATCTATTTATTCATTTATTTATTTGTCACTGTCATATCATTTAGTTTTCATGTAAAAACAGCAAGTTGCTTCATGAATCTCAAAGTACTCGAGTTCAGTGCCCTTTCTTCTTAATATTAACAACAGAATAGCTTGGGCTGCCTCCAGTCCAACCCCTTTTATCCTCCGACTTCTTTCTTCTTCCAACCAAATAAAGTCGATATTATATATTATCTCAGCTTATAGAAAACAAACCACAGTCAACTGGCAGTAGGTTCATATCAACAATAAAACAAACGAGATGACAAATTTGGCCAAGTTGTTGATATCTTTTGATTAATTTGAACCTAAATTTATTTACACAGGCGAATGAGGCGCGCACACGCGCAATCACACGCACACCACCTCATACATGTATACATAACCAGTAAGTGTTGGCCCCTATCAGTATCACGTTCGCTTGCTATCTCAGCCGGTACCTTCGACGAGAGCTCGTTTATCTTCGACACAGCGGACGCAACGCACACTTGTGCTACACTCGTTAGTTAGTACCTCCATAGGAGGACGGATCAAACCATACGTCGTTTGTAATCTCCGCTCCACCTTCCCTACACACACACACACACCACCACCACCACCACCACCATACAATCACTCCCACCGAGCTTATTCAAGCACTGACGATAACCGTTAATATAAATCATGCCATAACCAGAGTAGAACAATGAAAAATACTAGTAGTTCTCTTAGAGTCTGTTTTGATCATCCCTTGTTCCTGAATGTTGAAAAAATACAACAACAACAATATTCAAAACTAACAATAAATAATAATAATAATGATAATGTTAAACTCCGTTTCACGTATCCCGTGTTTCTTTTTTTCTTTCGATTTTTCCCGAACCGACGAAATTTTGTTTGGATTTTGCAAACACTTTTCCCGCGCGGGGTATGTAGAACACGATAATTAATAATTCTATTTGAAACACACTGCCCCCCCCCCCCCCCCCCCCCCCCTCCTCTCTCTCTCTCTCAGTAGAAAGTAAGCCTCGTTATTCCGACACCCATGAGGGGTGGTCCTGGAAATAAGACATTTATGTGAAAACAGGGAATAGTCAGCATGGCAAAGCCCTACTGAGTACACACCAAACTGCTCCCTTGGTTACACACGCCTACCTGGATCAGTAGGTGGTCAACGCCAAATTACAGAGAAACACAAAGGGGTTTTAAAAAAAAGAAAAAAAAAGAAAATTGGTATCAATGTTATGGAATCTTTTTGACAACACGCGCACGCACACAAAGGTTACACACACACGCGCACTCGCACTCGCGCGCGCACACACACACACATACACACACACACACATATACACGTACACTCTCACACACACATGTAATTAGTGACAAAATGTTCAGCAGAAACTATATTTTCTAGAAAAATTCCAATCAATGAAATATGTTTCAATTCAATGGTGAGAGCAGAGACGGAGGAACTGAGGGGACCGGCAGGAAAAATGGAGGAAGGAAGGAGGAGGGGGGGGAAGAGATCTAAAGACCGATCTAAACACGACAGCAAGCAGAAACTAACACATATTATTCATAAAACTTATCAATGGCGGATCATACCAAACTAACCCTCCACCACTGGAAGAAATTCAGTTAATATCAAGGAGGAAGGGGGAGAGGGGGTCATTAACGTTCAATGCTCACTTCAATACTTAAACGATTTAAAACGAAGAAAAGAGTGCCGAATCGATTAAACGAGAGAGAAAAAAATCTGTCGCCTCCCAATATAGATAAAAAATCAGGTCAATGTGTCTCGTGTAAAGCTGATTTCGACATCAGTGACAGATTAATGATGGCGGAAGTTCGAGGCTAAAAAGGTCAACGCAGCAACCGAAATTGTAATGCTTGCTACATGTACATGTATGTAGGTCAATACACAGCTGCTGTCCGAGCTTTAGATCTCCATCAAAGCCAAGACACTAAATGGCTAATAACATGGTCATGATAGTATCTTGGACCAAAGCGATCAATCACCTCACTTTTTTTTCCTGAAATGAAGTGGGTTTGGGGGTCAGTGTGTATGTATGTATGTTAGTGTGTGTGTGTGTGTGTGTGTGTGTGTGTGTGTGTGTGTGTGTGCACGTGTGTGTATGTGTACATGTGTGTGTGTGTGTGCACGTGTATGTGTGTGTGAGTGTGTGTGTGTGTGTGTGTGTATGTGCGTGCACATGTATGTGTGAGTGTGTGTGTGTGACCGTGAGAGAGAGGGGGGAGGGGGGGAGGAGGTAATTTCGCTTGCATATTGCTGCAAGTGAGGAAGCAGTCATTTCATAATGACAGATAAGAGATAAAAAGTTGTTTCACAACCACAGACCAAATATCGCAACAATCAAAAGTGTTTGGCTATAGCCTACTAACTATAACAGCAGTATTGTACTAGAAAACGTATTTTGAAACACACACACACACACACACACACACACACACACTCAATTATCAGCACCCATCTACTCCGAAAGTCTACTTCACGACAACGTGATAAAGCGAGCCTAGCTTGCCGCTGAGACTGCACACGCTGCAAATTGGTTTGTGCAGGTCACTCGCAACACGCCACTTAAACTAACCTGACCACCGCTCGGAGCAAAGCTACGCCGCCTGCTGCTGTTTGCACACAGAAAACATCCTCACGACTCCCTCTTTCACCCCCACACCCCAACCCCCTCTCTCTCTCTCTCTCTCTCTCTCACACACACACACAGAGTTTGTTTCCAAGGCAGATTAAAAGCTGTGGACGAATTGTCGCGCCACCGTCGCCCCCATCCACGGATGACGTCAGCTGTCCCTCCTCCGGCGAACTTTAGCCAAGCACGTTCAACACACACCGCAATGGCGGTTGCATCCCTTCAAGAGACTCGCCCTGCGACGGATGCTTTACCTTTTTTTTTTTTTTTTTTTTTCTCTCGATCGCTTTGCTGAACAAATGTTAAACGGTCACAGACACAGACACAGACACACACACACATACATGCATGCGCCCACGCGTGCGAGCGTGACTGGATTCATTCGTAAGTGCAAAGGCACAACGGATGCCCGTACACGTACACACACTCTCTCTCTCTCTCTCTCTCGGGACCGAGTGTGCAACTCCACAAGAGCGCACATGCACATATATGCACTCACAGGTGCACAAGCATGCACATAAACGTTCGCGCACGCACACACACACACACAAACACACACTGAGGGAGAGGGGGTGAGTGGGGTGGGAGTGAGACACACTGAGACAAACATTTTGAGAGACAGAGACAGAAAGACCGAAATTCTCCCTAAGATAAAACTGCTAAGCCATTTCGCGCAACAACAATGGCCTAATCATGATAACATACAGCACTGCACATGAGCGATGATGGCATTTTATCTTTCAAGGACTGGGGGAGCTGGACTGGCGGGGGGAGCTGGACTGGGGAGGGGATAAGAGCGTCACGATTAGAGCCAGGAGTACACTTCCTAGTCACATGAAAACTAACGTGACTTGTAAGTCAACTAAAACATTAACGGCAAACTGCTTCTGTACTCTGGGGGGAGGGGGCTGTATACATTCGACGAATGAGTATGACGGGACAAGAGGTTACAGAATCTATTCACTTTAAAGTATAGAAAGAGGCTCTTAAATTTTCGAAAATGTCTATAGATCTGAACGTTTAGAACTATATGGCACATTTTTTAATAATATTACCCTTGTATCCTCCACTTTCCGTTTCGAGCGCGCGTTTGTGTGCGCGTGACTGGATGTGGGTGCATAAGGGTGTATACGCCTGCATAGCCATCTCTGTGTGTTTTTAAGTGAGGGTGAAGAATGAGTCGACCTCTTTTTCTTTTCCCTTTTTTCCCCCTTTCTTTTTTTCCTTTTCTTTTAAAGCTTAATGAGTGGATGTGTCTGGACCACTGCAAATACTGCGTCATGAAGGGAAAGTCACACTCTTCCATCCGTTTTGGAGAGCACGGAGCAATAAGTCAAACCAAAGCAATACGTCAAAACACTTATTAAAAACAACAACAACAAAAAAACAACAAAAAAACGGAGTACAAATGACCAGTGTGTGTGTGTGTGTGTGTGTGTGTGTGTGTGTGTGTGTGTGTGTGTGTAATATTGAGCACCGGTCTTCCAACGGATATATTTTTCTTCGTTTACATACTCTTTAAAAAAAATATATAATAATCGTGCAATTACATCATACATTACTATGTAAACACTTGTGTATTACCGATCACTGCTCAAGTTGGTTTTCGTGGGAAAAGGAACTGACGTTACGTCAGTTCGTTTCTAGACACTAATTCCAACAAAAATAGCGAGGGAATGGTTCGCGAGCAGACACACACACACACACACACACACACACAGGGGTATTAGAGAGAGGGGGGCAGTCAGACAGCGGAGCCTAAAATAGCAGGGTTTCTGTCCTCAAAAGTGCAACAGCTAAGCCATTTAACTGGAGTATTGTCTTTCGCTGCGCCGATCCCTGAAGAAGACTGACCTGCCAGCACAACACAGCTGGCACCTTTGTTTTGAAGCTGGTTTACAATTTATAACATTTGAGAATTGCACTGACCTCGCACAAATGAAAAGTGTGTGTGTGTGCGTATGTGTGTGTGTACGTACGTGCGCGCGCGCGCGCGCGTGTGTGTGTGTATGTGTGTGTGTGTGTGTGTGTGCGTGTTTGCCGGTGAGGGCAGCGGTACTGTGGCAGCAAGGGAGGGGGACAAAAACATATAGAGGAAACTATCTAAACTCTTCGTGGCCCAAACAAGTTACTTTAACTTATTATTAATAGAAGTAGCCCACGATTCTCCTCTTGAGCAAAGGCAAAATATGTGTCATTACATGATAAACATACAATAACAATAATCACAATATCTGGCAATGCCCTTATTTTTATTCCCTTGGCTGGTATCAGCCACGTGAGTGTGACTATGTCAATGTGATAGCAATTTTCAGTTCAGGTGACGTGATTATAACTCCGACCCATTAGTTCAGCTTGACTCTTTTCTTCAAGCTCAGGTTGTTTCCCGAAGCTTTGAGTTGGGAATTCATTTGCTTTCATATATATATATATATATATAGACATGCAGTTATCCAGACATGTTCTTTTCCCTTAAAAATAGGTGAGTGTGTGCGTGTGTGTGTGTGTACGTGTGTGTTTGTGTGCATGTGTCACAGTGTGTGTGGAAGGGGTGGGCGTGGATGTCTGTGTGTGTTTGTGCGTGCGCACGTGCAGAGTGTAATCAAACAGACGGTCTCTGTCTTTCTCCAACCTCTCTCTATATCTCTGTGGGGAGAATCCAAAAGGCAGACTCTTCACAGAAGCTGAACTTTTAAAGGTGTCAAAGAAAGTGGTATGGAAACCTAAGGGAGTCTAGAAACTGAGAAAGTTGTGTATTTACATTCAAGGACATTGACAAAGAATAATTAAAAATAGAAGCAGGGTGTTATTTCTGTGCATTAACACATAGTGACACACACACACACTTGCACACACATTTCACCGTCGACTGGACAAAGGCCACAACACAGCTGGCTGAGCATCAAAGCACAACAAAGCCTACCAATCTGGCAACTGAGCTCAGACTACAAATTTACATTACACACAACATTAAGCTGCTTCCAGAGTTTTCGCACCAGGGCACAAATCAATGGACTCATGACTCCAGCGAGGTTAAATCCATTCAGTCATGTGTTTCACAGCCTGGTTCCCCCCCCCCCACACACACACACACATGTTTACATACACCCATGCCCTTCTGTCCCTCTCTGTCTTCTCAACCTCCTCTCAACATCAGCATGAGGCAGAGTGAGTAATTAAAGTGAGTGAAAGTTAGGTTTTTTTTTTGTTTTTCGTTGTTGTTGTTTGTTTGTTTGTTTGTTTGTTTGTGTGTGTGTGTGTGTGTGTGTGTGTGTGTGTGTGTGTGTGTGTGTGTGTGTGTGTGTGTGTGTATGTGGAGAGTGAGAGAGGGGGCGGAGAGGAGGTAGAAAGTATGGATGAGAAGGGACAGAAATCATGTAAAAACGCCACATACAACCAGGTTATTTATCAACTGGAAACTTGCGGATTGTCTATGAAAACCTGGACTCATCCAACCAGCTGATAAATGGCTAGGTAACACGTATGCTACTTGACGAAAACGTGTCAAAGAATGGCTTATCAAATCAAAGACTCACAGGATCTACAGCTATAACTTGAGAGGTGCACACAGTTTGTCAGCACCCATGCAACGACTGACGTAGTCATAGGCGTCAGCCTAAGCAACACTGACGCAATGCCTTTCAAATAACTGTCTATCCTGATCTCCTGCCAAAGTCCACTCATAAAAGGCCCCTAGCCCTCCAGCTTATTATGTTATACACAGAGTCACACCCACATGCAGCTTGCTTTCCTTTTCTTTCTTAGTTTACTGATAAGGTTTCTAAGACTGATCCAATGTTTGTAACCCTTATTCTGCTGACGAATTTGAAATCCAGGTGGCAGGTGATATGCCGTAGTGGGACCCTTTGTGACTGAACTAAAGATCAGGTTCAAGATTATCACACCTGATTTTTGCCTCTGTGCTTTACCGCCAGTGCAACTCTTGTCTCGTGCCAGTAAAAGCAAGTTGTTTTTGTTTGAAACAGCAAAGGTTATTCATTGTATTTTGAGAGAAGACAAAGAATACAATAAGACATTGATGGAGAGATAGTAGAGACAGACACAGACCGAGGGAGAGAGACAGGGGCAGACAGACAGGCACAAAGGCAGACAGATAGACAAATGCAGACAATGAGACAAACTTTCAGAGATGGAGGGGAGAGAGAGCGAGGGAGAGAGAGAAAAAGAGAGAGAGAGAGAGTGTGTGTGTGTATGTGTGTGCACATGCTCATGTGAGAGTATACAGAGAGAGTCATTGTGTGTGCGTACAAATGCAGGCCACAATATGACTATGGAAATGAAGGTTGACAGATTTTCTCAAGGGCAAAGAAGACTGGGATCAGAGAGAAAACGAGAAACAGCAGTCAGTGAAAGGAAGAAACAGTGCAGAATGGACTAGTTAGGAGAGCAAGCAAGAGGGAGGCATTAAAAAAAAAAATCAAAAAGAGAAAAAAAGAATAGGACTGAACAGTTTCCTCTTTCAGCAGTCAGAATCAATCTATCAGAACCAATCTCTAACTAAGGAAACTCCACCACCCCCACACCCCTCCAAACCTTCTCACCCATGCACACACACACACACACACACACACACACACGTCACATTTGTACACACACAGACATGTATGTAAACACATAAAAAGAAACTTAGAAAGTTGCAATCATACAGTTAGAATCCTTTCCAAGAAGCACATACACACACACATTGAATAAATTCTCATTCTCTCTCTTTCTCTGAGTCTGAGTCTCTCTCTCTCTCTCTCTCTCTCTCTCTCTCTCTCTCTCTACCTCTCGCACATTCAGGCACAGACACAGACACACACACACACACACTGGCACAGAGACTGTAACTTAAGCAAGTCACTTATCAGATATGGATAAAAATTTGTGAAACACTTAAAGACAAAACATACAGGTCTATAATCATAATGATAAGTTTTGCCAGTAAAATACAATTCACAATACAAAGTTTGTGGATGGTATGACTATGAGCCTTACCTGCTCAGCAGTGAGACCTTCATCATCCATAGAGCGTTCCAAGGTTCGATACCTGCATAAAAATATCACCCACTAAGACAATGTGTTTCCATTAACAGCTGTATCATCCAAAATACTTTGAAATATAGTGCAAGGTCTGTTCTGATGTGTAACCTCATTGCAGATTAAATTGATAATTCCCTGAAGATTGCTGGTACTCATACAGCAATAAATGAACCAGTATGTATGGGCAGGGGGAGATTCGAAGGAACCTCATAAGTGGTTTTAGGGTAATCAGGGTAATGCAAAATAACCATCTTTTTTAAAATTTTGGTCAATACAGAAAAGTGTGTGTGTGTTTGTGTGTGTATGTGTGTCTGTGCATGTATGTCTGTGTATGTGTGTGCATGCACATGTGTGTGTGTGTGTGTGTGTGTGTGTGTGTGTGTGTGTGTGTGATGCCCCATCTTCTGTGTTATTTGAACGGTATTACCCATACACCATTCATCCAAAAGTACCCACACTCTGCCACACCAAGGCACATTTTGTCATATTCTAGGTGCCAGCTGTCCCAGTGTCATGAATAAACAGGGTCAGTAAGCCACAGTGCTATTCAGTGGTGCCTTTTCAAATTCCACACACACCTGACATACCAAGTAAACTGATGTAAACCTCTACCAACAACAGTAATTGTTCAGTCATGGAGCTTGACAGAGTGCCCCCACTGAAGTAGTGACTGCCACTACATCCCTCCAACAAGAGTACTCATGAGTCATGACACTGCCCACTCCTAAGACCAAAACTGAAACTAATCTATCACAAGCATGAAAGTGGAAGTGGGATTAAAACTGTTGTCAACATCAGAGCATGGCATGGAAAAGGCCACAGACTTTCAATGATTCTTTTCCTGTGATGACGGATGAGCATGACTGATGAAGCTGCTACAGACCCATCTAGACTGAGACTGCATTCATGACAGAGCTGAACTCTCATACTTCCTCTCCTAAAACTACACACCAACACATCCACACACATATAAACTGTTTGTAACTCTTTTTCCCCCATTCAATTATAAGGATACGCTGATCATTTTAAGTCAGACATTACAGTATCAGTCATAGATGTTCAGAAGTTCTGCACTGTGTACCCTTCTATCCTTACAGACCTGGTAACAAACTACACACTTTCAGTGATTAATCTTTACAAACATTTTAAAGGGATGTCATTTTCCATTCCTCACTTTGTCAAGCTTTCAGGGGAGGCAAGGCCATATGGATTAAGTTGCCATCATCAGTTACATTTACAGCACCATGTCATACATCACATGAACCTGACAGCTCTGGATACATAATGCAATGACAGATATAAATCACTGAACACAGTGCGTCAGTCTGATTTCATGTGATTTGTTCTGATGCACATTGCCTCAGGTGATCAATTCACTGCTGACTAATTCTGACTGAGCAATGTCAGATGTGCCAGTGCATGTGTACATCTGCAATCAATTACATGTTGACTAATCAGAATAATCCAGACGAGAGTACAGCTTCAAGTGTTTAGTGTGTGTATCAATTTCTCTGTGTGTGTGTTGAGGGATGTGTGTGTGTGTGGGGGGGCGGGGGGGGCACATAGGCGCCAGCAGATCATACCCCATTATTCTCCCACAGTCCCAGACACTAAAGGGAATAACTGCTCAATTCAGTTCTTTGTATTCACACTTATCCTCTGAGTCTGAGAGTCATGCCACATTAGAAATTTGTTTTCCAGTCTAGTATAACTGAACCCTATTATTTAGTCTTGTTTTGTAGTAACCAATCAATCTCCTGCTTGTTTCCATATTTGCATTATAGAACTCATCAATGAACTGTTTAAAAAAATACATAAAATAAGCAAGAAACACATGTAAACAGTAAAGGCAAATAATAAAAAGATTTTGCCAAATTAACTAGATTAATTACTGATTGAGTGATTTACTCATTGCTTAAGTTATCTGCTATAGACTTATTACAACCTACTCATAAACATTTCTTTCAGTACTGAGTTAAATATCATTAACAAATTGAGTTTAAATCAACAAACTAAGAAAAACTTATCAAGTTACTTGACAAGTCATATCCCTCTCATTGTCTCAATCAAATCACTTCAAATGAAACCAGATTCACAAAATCATAAACAACAAAAGACCATAAAAGAACACCTCTTTCAAAATCCCCAAAAGGAAGTGAAACAAAAGAGACCAACCTGGACTCGCGTTCACCATTCTGGTTGATGAGGTTGGTGTAGTAATTCTCCAAAGTGACTTTGGCCTTGGTGACCTTGTCCAGTGTGTGACCACTCACTGGCCCTTGTTCTCCTATTGTGGCCATCTTGGAGTGGGGGGGACCCTGCAATTTGAAGCTCAACATAAAGGTTCATGATGATTTAAGTCGATGTGACAGAAGGGTGAACAAATGCAATGTGGTAAGATTCTATTCATGAACATACTGCTTGAATATAAAAATATGTTGATATAATCTAATCTCCCGAATTTGCTAGTCTGTTTCATAACTAAGTCAAAACAGTGAATAAGACCTAAAGCTGTCAGAATAAATATATGACAGATCTTGAAAATAAGAGGCACTAAATCATTTTCTTTTCATGTTTTATGAATTTATACTAAAACTAGTAAAAGAAACACCTGGGAGTACCATGAGAAAACTTTTTACAAAGTAAAAAATAAACACAAACTTTCAGAATATATCACTTTCTCATCTAAGCATCAAACTTTTCAAAGAAATATCTTAACAATTCAAAAGTGATTCAAGATGTGTATCAGTGTGTCTAAACTTCTCTACAAAATAAAAACTAAAAACACCATAAATGGGACAAAAATATTCTATGACTAGTGTAAGTACTGTCAGTTCCTCTGGCTGATCTATGACAAGTGTTTAAAATTCTGAGAGCACAAATGTGATCTTTTGTTGTTCAAATAAAAGTAAACAAAATAAATAAACAGTCAGACATGTTTTCTTAATAAACCAAAGTATTTCTGTTACACTGCTCAATTTTGCCCATAATACATCTTATTGTTTGTTTGTTGTTTCTTTTTAAGATAAATCATCATAAATGACAACCACATATTCATATTGTCTAATACTACTGCACTCTTCATAACAAAAGATGATTTTAAGTATACATTCTGACCCTTTCAAGTTTCATTGAATGTTCAAAATTCTGAAAATTCCAGAGATAAATGCTGCCTACACATGTACATACCCACACACACACGTGCGCGCGTGCACGCACACACACACACACACACACACACAAAATCAACAACACACAAACATACAACACACACAGTGTCTCACACACACTCAACAGTGTATCACACATGCAGTGACAGACATGCACAGACACACACACCACCATTCACAACTGCATATCAAAACAATTGTGTTGACTAATATTAGTAATTAATAAACATATACTCTATTAACAATTGACCGAAAGTGAAACATGGAAAACTGACTTTTCACACTGTCAGTGTCACCACAGGTTTTTCATTAATATTAAATACATTGAACTTCTATATATGGAGTGCTGCTATTGATCCACTCAACATATTGTTCTTAATTTCATAATTTGTGGCAGCTAAAAATTTATGATTTCTGTGCTAGGCAGAATATGCCAAGTGCTACCTATTGTGTTAAAGTAATAAAACACTGGGTGTTTGGTTTATCAACTCATCATGTATTCAGTATGAATTGTATAGTGTTAATTGTGATATATATACAAATGCAATAACTGAATCTTAAGAGTGTCCCATAATATATCTAACCAAAATATAATTAGACCACAGGATTACACTAGCTGTCAATAATGAACAAAGCATATAAAGCATGTAAAAGTATTTGGCCACATGGAACTATACCAATGGTATCAATTGCTACTATACTGCAAGCATTATCATTATATGAATATGTATCATATTTATAAACATACTAATGATATTTACAACTGAGAAAAAAAAAAAAAACATGTTGAAGATGGGAGAAACTGTGGACTGGTAAGAGCAATGGACTCCAAATGTGGGTCATGGGGTTTTAATCACAGCAGTACCTGGTGAGTTGAGAGTGAGGATTTTTCTTATCTCCCTGGTCAACAGACAAAATGAACCCCCAAAAGTACCTGTACCCCTTCTATGTATACACACACAATAAAAGATCACAAACATAACTCATATCAAAGTTCAGAGGGTTATGGCAACATAAAAATGCCAGCATGCACTAACCAGGAGCAAAATCATGTTTGTAATACAATGTATATTGGCAAATTTGGTAATTTACTAAAAGGAACGAGACAATGAATTAGTAAGAAAAACGTTTAAATGCACAACACTACTATTGTAATAACATTCATTAACTGTTCTCTCTCTATCCATAAAATACAAATGAATGAATTCACATTCAAAATATGATGTCAGCTGTTCGGTTCTGCTGTTGAAATGTGTTAGTTCATTCACCAGTCCTGTGTACCAAGCAGAGCAATAATGTGTCAATCTGTCGTCATGAAAAAGACAATGGATCTGATTACTAATGCACTGGTGTAACACAGTTTTCAATGTCGGGATTTCATTAGCCGTAGAACTTTTTTGTTGTTGTAAATCTTCACTGAATACCTAACGACGACTGTGATATGCCTTGTCGGCGAGTCAAATGAAACGGTCTGTGTGTCACAAAGAACAAAGGAAAGACACCACATAAGCCTTATTTTAAGCACTGGAAGCCGATACTTGTAAACCATTAAAAGCAGGCTGTGTCTTCCAATACAAAATGTCCTCGAATCAGCTTTATCTTTTATTCATTGCACATAAGCGATGATCGTTGCAGGTTCAAATGAGGACAAGCAGACGATCGCCTCAGCTGATATAGCAGGTGAGCAGACGATAAGAACGGTCATTCAAACCACACAGATTACCCATGCAAAAGTTTGACCCTGACAACGGAACATATAATACATCAGGATCAAATTAAACTGATCTACCTTACCCTGGCCTTCAGGAGTTTATTCTTAAGTCTCCAAATTTCAGCGGTTTTCACATAAATCCGTTAATAAAGGTTGAGAGGCACACTCGCTCGTCGTACGATCTGTGTCACTGACTGCAAATGGAAACTCGGTCCACACAACCACATCACTCACGAGAGGAAACAGCACCGAGAATGAAAAATAGTTCTCTCGTTGAAAAGAAAATGTAATTCTGTGCATGCTCAGATCAAACCTATAAAAGGAACAATAATGAGGCTATAGGCTGGAAGTTTAACATTTTATCAGTCTTTCCATTTCGATGTTTCTTTTTAATTTATTTTTCTCGTGTCCTTATCCGGCAACTGATATCAACTTCCGGGTTATTTGGAAAGACGCGACCGTCGGGCCATGTGTCTGTTGCTATTGAAGGCAAAACAAACAGACTTGTCCGTTTGAATTATTCATTTTGGGAGTTAAATGACTATTGTGTGCACAGTATTTTATAGAAATCAGCTGGGATGCTGTATTATCACTTTAGATAAAGTATAGGTCAATTGTTTACCCTCTCGGAGTACCTGGATAAATGCCCAGTGTCCGCGTCGTCTGCTTTGAGGACACATGATTATGTAATACATGAGTTTTGTGTTGTGTGTGAATGTGTGTGTGTGGAGGGAGCGAAGGGGGTGGGGGCTCTGAGTGTGTGTGTGTGTGTGTAGGCTCTGTGTATCTCTGTGGGTGTAGGCTCTGCAGTGCCTGCCTCTCTCTCTGTCTCTGTCTCTGTCTCTGTCTCTCTCTCTCTCTCTCTCTCTCTCTCGACGTTTTCCCAAAATATTTGATGCTCAGGTACAGCCCATTCTTTTGTACGCTTCTGAAATGTGGCGTCTCAACAGACTGGGTAGAATTGAGAAGGTTCATTCCTTTGCATGTAAACGTTTGGGGTTTTTTTTTTGTTTTTTTTTTTAGCATACCACTTAAGAGTACCAAACAAGTTTGCATACGCAGAATTAGGACGCTGTCCACTGTATATAAATTGTGCTGTGAGGTGTATCAGGTAAGGTTAAGGTTATTAATTGTGAATGTGCAACGATTACCCAGACAGGCATATCTGATGTTGTTTAAACTGGACGAAAGGGGTAAACAATGCTGGGTTTCTTTAGTCAAAAATACTTTATTTAGACTTGGGTTTGGGTATATCTGGGTGCAACAGGGTGTTCAGGTTGTGACTGAGAAAACTTTTTGTCATTAAGCAAAGAATGAAAGATGTATATCTATGCAAGAGTGGGACGAGTCAGTGATTTATAAAGATACATATCATAACTACAGATTGTTCAGAACTGGTTTTGCCGAATGTGAGCTTTGTAGATAAAAAATGCTTTAGAACAAATTACACATGTAACGTTGTAACGTGGTCGATTGAAGATGAAGATAAAGATCACTGAATTTTTATAAATAGTTGTGTCCTTTACAATAAATTAACTTGGGCAAAAACATCTTAACTCTGAAGGTCAATAGTATATGCGGAAGACTGGCTCTGTTTACAGTATTCGTAAACTCAAAGTGTACATATTTAACTGCCCTGAAGATTCGATAGGAATTCTTTGACAGCAATGAAGAAATTTAGAATTGATTTACGATGCATGATAATAAGCACTGTCGTTCTACAGGTCATTAAGTTAGTATGTATTCTACATTTGCTATCGCTACTGACTCGACGTCAGTGACCACCATATTATGTACTTTTGACAGTTCTGTGGCTAACCACTCCCTCCCGACTCCTTTCCCACCCAGTTTCGAATGAGACGATAAACCGAGGTCCCGTGTGCAGCACGCACTTGGCGCACTGAAAAAACAAACAAACCCCATAGTGGCAACGAGAGTGTTGTCCTGTGGCAAATTTATGCCTAAAAAGAAATCCACTCTGATAGGTACACAAATGTATAACCTGAAACAGGCACTCAGTGCCTAACACTGAAACGCGTTGCGTTTTGCCGCTGTCAAGCATCTGCCTAGCAGGTGTGGTGTAGCGTATATGGATTTGTCCGAACGCAATGACGCCTCCTTGAGAAATTGAAACTGAAACTGTCCCACCCTCCCGCCTGTCTCTGTCTCCCCTCATTTTTCCCTGTTTATATATATATATATATATATATATATATATATATATTCGTTTTGTTAACCTCTTCAATGCTGAAGAGAGAAAAACAGTAGAAAGTGGTGTTTCGAGTCACATAACTTTCCGAAACAATAAATCTAAAACTGCGAAAATGGTCTGTAGATATACCACTCTGGATAAACTGTGTGAATTTTCAGCCTTCCAGAGTTATTTCCCTTCATCAGTGACGTTATTATGCACATTGGTGATACGTGCTGTGGCACTCAAGAGTGTGTGTGTGTGTAGGCTCTGAGTATGATAATGTTTTAACGTGTTTTCAGGTCTGACATAGACTCAGTCCATCGTGCAGTCAGTGTTGCGATACCTCCCTGGAGTTCCAGTGGCTGCCCTCCCACTGTGGGGTACCGGGCAAACAGGACGCCGACAAGACTCTGAACGGCTGGCAGAAAACTAAGAACACACTCTCCACTGCCTGTGACACATGTAGGGATGATGACCGTCCGCCAGTGTCCTTCCTTGTGGGGAGATGTTTTTGTTTTGTTTTTGTTCTTTGTTTGTTTGTTTTTGTTTCTCATTTCGCCTCCATCCACAACCGCAGAAGTCACAACCTCAACTGTACATTCATTGACTATCACAAAGCATTTGATTCCGTCTGGGAATGGGTTTGTGGCAAAAGCTCTTAGGCTGTGGAATACAACGAAAACAGCTAAATGTCACTATCACTATGATTGAGATGAGAAAATCTTGTATCATTAAAGGGTTGAAATTCATCAGAATATTTTATAATTTTACGTGGATTTCGCCAAGAGGAAATTTATCCCCTTTGCTATTTTGTGTTTATTCTAATGACTTTAACACATTTAGATGATGATTCCCTGGTTTATTACATGCGTCTCTTTGTGTGTGTTTCTTTCTTTCTTTTTTGACTCACTTGTGTAAACAAAGTGAGTCTATGTTTTAACCAGGTGTTCGGTTCTCTCTCTCTCTCTCTCTCTGTGTGTGTGCGTGTGTGTGTGTGTGTGTGTGTGTGTGTGTGTGTGTGTCCATGGTAAATTTTAACATTGCCATTTTCTCTGCAAATACTTTGTCAGTTGATACCAAATTTGGCAGAAAAATAGGAAAAATTCAGTTCTTTCCAGCCATCTTGTTTAAAACAATATTGCACCTGTGGGATGGGCACAAAAAAATCTACTATTTTTATGCCAAATTTGGTGTCTATGAGTTGTTTGTGAGAAAGTGAGGTAGAGAGCATGCTGTCACCAGCTGAGTGAAATTCGTGTAGTTTACTGTGTCTATTTTTTTTGTTTTGTTTTCAAAATGAGCTCTTTATAAAGTAATCTTGGGAGAACAACAGACCATTCGTTTGGTTAGAGATGCCAACTGTTGCGGGCTCAGCGCTGGTAGATCTAACTTTCCCGACACAGATGTTTGAATTACTGGGTTTATAATAATGATAGTAATGAATCTATCATGCGATCTTTAGCCAATGCAGTGCATTCAAACAAAGTCTGTGCAAAATTATGTATTTTATTAACGATTACCTAAAACATTATGACATATGTAACATGGAACCCAAAATACCTAAACTAACTTCCCCACCCTGGATGATTTTATTTTTCAGAAACACTGCAGGCACTCCATTTTCACATCAATTCTCCCCAGTGTTTAAATGTTTAAAGTACTACTGTTCATCTTATTATGAAATGGGAATTGTATGATTTATATCACTTGACAAAACTTTTCCTCTTCATCTGAAGAATTGTGATCAAAACACCGGATTCTTTGTATCTTTCTATTCGATCAATCAACAGAAAACTGATTAGCGTTATCCTCACAGTGAACAAAATGATATGTAGGATTGCAGAAAAACAAAATGTAATAAAAGTAAGACTATTAGGAAGAAGAAGAACAACAACAACAAACAACAACTAAAAATAAGGAATTTTATTATCTGCGTAAAGCAGAACCGAAGAACATGTGTTCCGTGTACGAATGTGACACATGACTTCATCTCAAGCACTAGTAAACGTGAAATGCTTCAAACTCATTAATTTTAAGAAATTCATTCACAATCAATGTATAGTTTGGTTTTTCAGAACTTGCGTGATGTAAAATTTGGCTGTTCTAATCAAATACTGCAAAACAGTAAGCGCGTAGGGACTGACGTGTTTCGGATACAACGAATTTTTTCGTTTCACACTTCGTCTGTCTCGTGAACTAATAAACTACATGATTTCGTGATAAAACTTCACCAGTTAACAAAAGCCAGAATCAAGGTAATTTAAGGGGGTGATTTTCTACTTTGAACTTTGTTGTTTGGAACTTCTGATACAACAAGTCTTCAATTGAAAGCAGTCTTACCGAACTACATGCGTTGACTTGGTTCGAAATCTTACGCCAGTATCCGAATATTGCCGCATCTCGCCATGCGTCAGAAACAGTGATTGTGTCTAAACTTAATCGGATGAGAGAAAAATGTACAAAGAAACCATAACAACGACGAAATTAACATACACAGTTTTTTGTGTTTTTTTTTAATATAGCAACCACGGAGTGCGGAATGAACACAGTATTGGAGATTTCCGTGCAACATATGTACATTTCACACGCTGTCGGAAACTACACATTCTCTGAATCTGTGTTCAAACACACACGATTGAAGGGTGTTTGTCAAACCGATTTACGCTTTCCCGCGATGAATCCGCATGATTTATGTGAAAACATTTCTAATTTTGTTTACATGTATATTTTTGGGGGGTCTCTACATGCACAGAAGTAACACAGAAAAGTGGAACTGAAAATTTTTTGCGACGTCGATTGCATTTAGTTGAATAGACTTTTTCCCCCCAGAAAATGAGTGTATGTGCTGCAGAAGATAGATGTATTGTACCACCTGTTGCAAGTAAAGAATGTGTAGTGTATTCATGAATGTGCTTGCCTTTGAATGAATAAAAAAAACAAAAACAAAACCAAAACACAAGATGAACGGGATGTTTACGTCTGTCACGCGGGTTTTTTGCGTAATATTTCAAACTAAATGTACCATTTTTATTGATGATCAGTGTTTTATTATCACAACATATGAATATAGATCAGGTCAGTATGTACTGGATTTTAATCAGGTTTGTACTTATTTGTTTCTGACCACTTCATGTTCAGACACATTGCCATGTCACAAAATGGCGCCGAAATTTTGGATATTTTAAATTATTTTCAACACATTTAAGACACAAGAACAAACCATATTCTCACAAAATTGTTGCAGACATTTCTCTAATGAATTGCAATCCTGATAACATGTGAAACATTTGAATAATCATTGTAAACACATGTTTATACTGAATCAGACTGAGAGACCCCCATTTCCAACAAAGTTCTGGAGACTGACCCATTTTCATCTTCCAGGCAGTCTTTGCTCTTCATGACTATCTGATGCACTTCATTTTGCCACCTTCATACTCCAGCCAGATACATTTTCTTTCCCACGCTAAACCGACGTGTCTACTGCGCCAGGGTTCGTGAGTCACATTTGCAAATACCGCTTCATTTCCAAAGAAAAATATTTATTTCATACCGTTCTTTTTACATCAAGACATCATATGATGTTGGTCGATTTTGTCATCATCTGCCTTCTATGCTTTCTGAATTAATTGTCTGAACAGTGCTCCAACAATGTTCATTGAAACAAACCTAGTTAAAACGTATTTAGATATTCATATACTACACGTTAATAAGCAGAACATGGAGTATGTTCAAGTTGTGCATTGCGTAAAATGTCAACAGAATTGTTCTGACGAACTAAATGATCCCGTACTGCCTTCGTAAATTCACCTTTGCAGTCGGTATAATACCGATTTCATTCTTTATGAGATGTCATGACTGGTAAAAAAAACTGTAAAACATTCATAAAAGCAAATTTGCGTTTTCTACCAGTTTAATATATTAAAAATGTTTGTTTCCTTTTGACCCCAGAGTTCTCTTATTTTCAGTACGGTATCTGTCATCTGCCGCAGTGTCCTACCAACGGAAGTATAGGACAGTATTAGCGCGGCAGCAGTCAGTCACAAGTACTGTACCGAGCTAAACGCTTTCCTCTGGCGACCCCTAATACCGCTTGCGTAACCCTGGCTTTCTCTTGCCTTGCGACTCTTTGTAAGGGTCTCTCTCATGTCCAGAAGTGTGACAAATAATTATTAAAAACCAGAATCTAATTATGTTCCCGCCCATCTACAGCAGTCAGTGTGATCAGTATGATTTATTCTATTTTATCGTGAAAAGAACGGTTTTGTTGCACACATTTCAACCATTTTTGTGTCTGCCCTGGACTATAAAGCGGTTACAGCGGATCGACGTATCTCCAATGAAGTGAGCCGCACCAACGGCTGACGTAATCTCAGCAATATGGGGTGGTGGTAGTGGTGGTGGTGGGAGGCGAGAGGGGGGAGGGGCGGAAGGGGCGGGAGGGTGGGGGAGCGTTGACGTCAAATGCTACGAAAGTTCATCTTCAGTGAAGAATTCCTCAGTCAGAGACGACTGGGCAGGTCTGAGTTTTTGTGCGTTGTGGAGGTCTTAGTGGGTGTGTAGCCCATGAAGACTGAGTGATGTGACTAGGCCTTTAAAAGCCACAAGACTGAGTGGTGTGAGCAGGCCTTTAGAAACCGCTTGCTGTCACTCAAGGTGAGCATTGCGAGCTTGTTTTGTTCCCGTGACGTGAGGATTCGAAGCGGCGTTCTCATCTTCGCCTTTTTTGTTTGATCTGTTTAGTGAAATGACTATTGTGCGCATGTGTAGGTTGGAGCACGAGTTTGTGGTGTAGGTAAAAAGTGTAGAATGTGTATGAAATTGTTCAGAGCTTAAGATAATTTGAAAAATCATTATTAATGATAATTGTGTGTGCTGCAATTGCAGGTACCGTTGTCGGCTGTGTTCGGTGTGGTTTAAACAGGCTGGGGAATTGTCCAGGATAGTTTTCTCTGAAAGTCAATGAAACTGAAGTCAGATATACGTCTTACAGAACCTCGGCCTCGCTTTTTTACCCACACTGTACACGTGACACAGTCTTAACCACTCTGCCACGTTCCTCCCTTCCATGGCCACCACTTCCTCGTGCTGAATCTGCATCAGATTTAAAGGTATTTAACCATTTTGCCCCTTTTGGGGTGTGGACTGAGGACACAATAACAATACATGCTCGTTGAATCACAACTTCAGCCCAACGATGTCTCTGAAACACGCAAAAACGCACACCCACGCAAGCACACACACACACGCGCGCGCTAATGATGATTTGCAACAAAACAAATCAAACTTAAACGTACTGACAAGTATGTTTTAGCTGTAACAAAAGTTACACAACCTTTCGAAGTTTTATGAATTGACTTAGATTAACTTGTTGTGTTTTTTTTCTTTCCAGCACTGAACTTCGTAAATTGCATAAACCGAACACTAACATATGTGATTTATATTTATGTGGTATCAATTTATTTCGATTTACAGTATTTGGGGGACATTCTAGAACAAAATGAAATTCATCCCGAAAAGTACCCATATTACATTCCTTGCAAATTCTGTTTTCTGTTTTCGCCTTCTCTTCTTCCCATTTCGATCTGCAGTTTATGCCGGTTACTGCAACGAAACTTTATCAGAGGATATATGTAAGTATCTGGAAGTTGTGAGATATATTTTTCTTGACAAAAGTTGGGTTTGATGCTCCTGTTGGATGAGCCACACACGTTCGAAGCTTGCTAAAATGTCGAACTTTCGAACTGCACGCAAATGTCGTTAACTCACTCAGTACGGCCAGTCCTCTCTTCTCCTCTGCACAGACCCCTCGGATGTCCAGTGGGTGTCTGAATGACCCAACCTTTAGCTTCCGTCGTCAGAATTGTGGTATTCTTTGTCAACATTCACCTCTTCAGTATAAGAGCCTTCCGCTTGCAACTGATGATATTTTGATGATGGTCATTGGGGTGAAACGCTGTTAACGTCGTCTCTTCCGCCGTTCGTATGGAGAGAGTAAAGCTGGCACTGGATATAACGGTGTTAGGTGTGTGTGTGTGTGATTTGTACTACAAGTATAAGGCTTGACGACCATCAAGGAACGTCAAAACTGGTCTCACGTCTTGGTGATTGGTAGAAAGGCCGCCCAGCCAACCAATGACAGAGGAATGCAATAAATAACTGGCCTTGGCCTTTGCATTGTAAAAGCAGTGGTACATATCTTCAATCACCAAAGACAGACACGTGTACAAGCAAGCGTACAGGCGTGTACACACACAAACACACAGAGAGGTATTCATATTTGAATAGAAAATTTATTTATAACAGTTGATAATAATATATACGACCACAATATTCTTGTACTAGGACAACGGGCTATCGGGCTGTTTGGGGGTCTGGTAATGTGCTGGGGTTTACAAACGGAGGGAGATTAGGTCATCAGAAGTCAGTCAGGAAGCAACAGCATGGCACTCGACAGCGTAGTGATGAGTGGCTCCTGTTCAACTTTCCATGACTTTCCAGGCTTTCCGTGACCTGTATGGATCCTGTGTTGCATGCACACAGCTTCTTGGAGCCACAGGTGAGAGCTGGGTGTCAGGTGGGGACCACAGGTGGATCAACTACCCCTCTATAAATAGCACCATTAATCCAACATGTATAAACCAATAGCACCATTAATCCAACATGTATAAACCAATAGCACCATTAATCCAACATGTATAAAATAATAGCACCATTAATCCAACATGTATAAACTAATAGCACCATTCATCCAACAAACTAATAGCACAATTAATCCAACATGTATAAACTAATAGCACCATTCATCCAACATGTATAAACTAATAGCACCATTAATCCAACATGTATAAACTAATAGCACCATTCATCCAACATGTATAAACCAAATAGCACCATTCATCCAACATGCATAAACTAATAGCACCATTAATCCAACAAACTAATAGCACCATTCATCCAACGTGTATAAACTAATAGCACCATTCATCCAACATGTATAAACTAAATAGCACCATTCATTCAACATGTATAAACTAAATAGCACCATTCAACCAACATATATAAATAGCACCACTCAGCCATATATAAATAGCACCACTCAGCCATATATAAACAGCACTATACAGACATGTATACATAGCACCATTCAGCATGTATAAATAGCACGATTCATCTAACATCTATGAACAGCACCATTCAGACAACATGTATAAATAGCACAATTCAGCCAACACGTATAAATAGCACCATACCGTCAACACGTATGAATAGCACCATTTGGCCAACATCTATCAATAGCACCATTCAGACAACATGTATAAATAGCACCAGTCAGACAACATGAAAAGTAGCATCATTCAGCCAACATATATAAATAGCACCAATCAGCATGCATAATCAGCACCATTCAGCCAACATGTATAAATAGCACCAGTCAGCATGCATAATCAGCACCATTCAGCCAACATGTATAAATAACACCAATCAGACAACATGTATAAGTAGCATCATTTAGCCAACATGTATAAATAGCACCAGTCAGACAACATGTATAAGTAGCATATTTAGCCAACATGTATGAATTGCACCATTCAGCATGCATAAACAGCACCATTCAGCCAACCCACAAAATGCACCATTCAGACAATTATGTACAAGTAGCACCATTCAGCCAACACGTATAAACAGCACCATTCAGCCAACCCACAAAATGCACCATTCAGGAAACACACAAAAAGCACCACTACCCAACATACAAAAAGCACCATTCAGCCCCCAAACAAAAAGCACCATTCAGCTAACACACAACAAGCACCATTCAGGCCACACACAACAAGCACCATTCAGCCCCCACACAACAAGCACCATTCAGGCATACACAACAAGCACCATTCAGGCCATACACAACAAGCACCATTCAGCCCACACACAACAAGCACTTTCTGTTTCTAGGAAAAGTTACATTTTCAAATTCCTCGTTTTCCAGTTCTTGGAAACTACGTTTCTCTAATCCTTGACTTTCCAAGGATATTTACTGTGTATAATGAAAAAAAAAAAAAGCTTTTAAGTTCCATGACTTTCCAGTCCTGACGTTTTTGAACTTCATGACTTTCCAGGCTTTCCGTGACCTGTATGGATCCTGTGTTGCATGCACACAGCTTCTTGGAGCCACAGGTGAGAGCTGGGTGTCAGGTGGGGACCACAGGTGGATCAACTACCCCTGAAGGAGTACGACATGTTGTCCACCCTCAGGTACCCCCCGCTGCCTGAACACCCTGTACACCCCAGCATGCAGTTAAGTCAACACCAGGCAGTGAGTACTGTTATAGCCAACATCACGCAGTAAGGTCCAGTCAGCCAAAATATATATATATAGCACCATACTCCCAACATATATAAATAGCACCATTCAGCCAACACAGAAAAAGGTCCAGTCAGCCTCCCCCCACCAAAAAGCAACATTCAGTCAACAGAGAGAAAGCACCAATCAGCCAACACACAAAAAGCACCATTCAGCCAACACACAAAAAGCACCCTTCAGCTCACACATAAAAAAGCACCATTCAGCCCACACATAACAAGCACCATTCAGCCCCAACACAAAAAGAACCATTCAGCCAACACACAAAAAACCATTCAGGCAACAAACAACAAGCACCACACACCTAACACACAAAAAGCACCATTCAGCCAACACAAAAAGCACCATTCAGCCAATACACAAAAAGCACCATTCAGGTAACACACAGAAAGCACCATTCAGCCAACACACAACAAGCACCATTCAGCCAACACACAAAAATCACCATTCAGCCAATGCATAAAAAACACCATTCAGCCAACACACAACAAGCACCATTCAGCCAACACATAACAAGCACCATTCAGCCATCACACAGAAAGCACCATTCAGCCAACACACAGAAAGCACCATTCAGCCAACACACACCAAGCACAATTCAGCCAACACCCAAAAGGCACCATTCCGCCAAAACACAAAAGGCACTATTCCGCCAACACATAACAAGCACCATTCAGCCAACACACGAAAGCCACCATTCAGCCCGAACACAACAAGCACCATTCAGATAACACACAGAAAGCACCATTCAGCCAACACACAACAAGCACCATTCAGCTAACACACAACAAGCACCATTCAGCTAACACACAAAAATCACCATTCAGCCAACACATAAACACAATTCAACCAACACACAAAAATATCACTGCAAGTGGAAAGATGTTAAACTGAAGACGAACACAAAAAGCACCATTCAGCCAACACACATAACAAACACAATTCAGCCAACACACAAAAAGCACCATTCAGCCAACACATAACAAGCACATTCAGCCAACACATCAGCACAATTCAGCCAACACATAACAAGCACCATTCAGCCAACACACAACAAGCACCATTCAGCCAACACACAACAAGCACCATTCAGCCAACACACAACAAGCACCATTCAGCCAAAACACAAAAAGCACCATTCAGCTAACACACAGAAAGCACCATTCAGCCAACACACAACAAGCACCATTCAGCTAATACACAAAAAGCACCATCTAACCAATACACAAAACTCACCATTCAGCTAACACACAAAGCACCATTCAGCCCGCAGAGAACAAGCACCTTTCAGCCAACACATAACAAGCACCATTTAGCAAAGACACAAAAGGCACCATTCAGCCAACACAACAAGGACATTCAGGCAACAAATAATCACAATTCAGACAACACACAAAAGGCAACATTCAGCCAATACATAACAAGCACCAGTCAGCCAACACACAAACAGTACCATTCAGCCAACACACAAAAGGCAACATTCAGCCAACACACAACAAGCACCATTCAGCCAATACACAAAAAGCACCATTTAGCTAACACACAGAAAGCACATTCAGCCAACACATAATCACAATTTAGCCAAGACACAAAAGGCACCATTCAGCCAACACATAACAAGCACCATTCAGTCAACACACAACAAACACCATTCAGCCAAAACACAAAAAGTACCATTCAGTCAACACATAAAAAGCACCATTCATCCAACACACATAAAGCATCATTCAGCCAACAGACAAAAAGCACCATTCAGCCCACACATAACAAGCACCATTCAGCCAATACACAAAAAGCACCATTCAGCTAACACACAGAAGTCACCATTAAGCCAACACACAACAAGCATCATTAAGCCAACAGACAAAGAGCACCATTCAGCCCACACATAACAAGCACCATTCAGCCAATACACAAAAAGCACCAGTCAGCTAACACACACAAGTCACCATTCAGCTAACACACAGAAGTCACCATTAAGCCAACACACAACAAGCATCATTAAGCCAACACACAAAAAGCACCATTTATATAAAAAAAAAAAAAGCACCATTTAGCCAACACACAAAAAGCACCATTCAGCCAACACACACACAAAAAGCACCATTCAGCCAACACACAAAAGGCACCATTCAGCCAACACATAACAAGCACCATTCAGCCAACATACAAAAAACACCATTCAGCCCGCAGTACAAGCACCATTCAACCAATACACAAAATGCACCATTCAGCTAACACACAACAAGGAGCATTCTCGTAATACACAAAAAGTACCATTCAGCCAACACACAAAAAGCACCATTCAGCCAACACACAGAAAGCACCATTCAGCCCACACATAACAAGACACCATTCAGCCAATACACAAAAAGCACCATTTAGCTAACACACAGAAAGCACCATTCAGCTAACACACAAAGCACCATTCAGCCAACACACAAAAGGCACCATTCAGCCAACGTATCAGTAGGACCATTCAGCCAACGTATCAGTAGGACCATTCAGCCAACACACAAAAGGCACCAGTCAGCCAACACATAACAAGCACAATTCAGCCAACACATTACAAGCACCATTCAGCCAACACACAGAAAGCACCATTCAGCCAACATACAACAAGCACCATTCAGCCAATACACAAAATGCACCATTCAGCTATCACACAACAAGCACCATTCAGCTCATACACAAAAAGCACCATTTAACCAATACAAAAAAACCGTACCATTCAGATAACCCAGAAAGCACCATTCAGCCCGCAGAGAACAAGCTCTATTCAGCCAACACTGAAGAAGCACCATTCAGCAAATACACAAAAGACACCATTCAGCCAACACATAACAAGCACCATTCAGCCAACACATAACAAGCACCATTCAGCCAACCCATAACACGCACATTTAGCCAACACATAATCACAATTTAGCCAACACACGAAAGGCACCATTCAGCAAACACATAACAAGCAACCATTCAGTCAACACACAACAAACACCATTCAGCCCACACATAACAAGCACCATTCAGCCAATACACAAAAAGCACCAGTCAGCCAACACATAACAAGCACAATTCAGCCAACACATTACAAGCACCATTCAGCTAACACACAGAAGTCACCATTCAGCTAACACACAGAAGTCACCATTAAGCCAACACACAACAAGCACCATTTATTAAAACAGAAAAAGCACCATTTAGCCAACACACAAAAAGCACCATTCAGCCAACACATAACAAGCACCATTCAGCCATCACACAGAAAGCACCATTCAGCCAACACACAGAAAGCACCATTCAGCCAACACACACCAAGCACAATTCAGCCAACACCCAAAAGGCACCATTCCGCCAAAACACAAAAGGCACTATTCCGCCAACACATAACAAGCACCATTCAGCCAACACACGAAAGCCACCATTCAGCCCGAACACAACAAGCACCATTCAGATAACACACAGAAAGCACCATTCAGCCAACACACAACAAGCACCATTCAGCTAACACACAACAAGCACCATTCAGCTAACACACAAAAATCACCATTCAGCCAACACACATAACAAACACAATTCAGCCAACACACAAAAAGCACCATTCAGCCAACACATAACAAGCACATTCAGCCAACACATCAGCACAATTCAGCCAACACATAACAAGCACCATTCAGCCAACACACAACAAGCACCATTCAGCCAACACACAACAAGCACCATTCAGCCAACACACAACAAGCACCATTCAGCCAAAACACAAAAAGCACCATTCAGCTAACACACAGAAAGCACCATTCAGCCAACACACAACAAGCACCATTCAGCTAATACACAAAAAGCACCATCTAACCAATACACAAAACTCACCATTCAGCTAACACACAAAGCACCATTCAGCCCGCAGAGAACAAGCACCTTTCAGCCAACACATAACAAGCACCATTTAGCAAAGACACAAAAGGCACCATTCAGCCAACACAACAAGGACATTCAGGCAACAAATAATCACAATTCAGACAACACACAAAAGGCAACATTCAGCCAATACATAACAAGCACCAGTCAGCCAACACACAAACAGTACCATTCAGCCAACACACAAAAGGCAACATTCAGCCAACACACAACAAGCACCATTCAGCCAATACACAAAAAGCACCATTTAGCTAACACACAGAAAGCACATTCAGCCAACACATAATCACAATTTAGCCAAGACACAAAAGGCACCATTCAGCCAACACATAACAAGCACCATTCAGTCAACACACAACAAACACCATTCAGCCAAAACACAAAAAGTACCATTCAGTCAACACATAAAAAGCACCATTCATCCAACACACATAAAGCATCATTCAGCCAACAGACAAAAAGCACCATTCAGCCCACACATAACAAGCACCATTCAGCCAATACACAAAAAGCACCATTCAGCTAACACACAGAAGTCACCATTAAGCCAACACACAACAAGCATCATTAAGCCAACAGACAAAGAGCACCATTCAGCCCACACATAACAAGCACCATTCAGCCAATACACAAAAAGCACCAGTCAGCTAACACACACAAGTCACCATTCAGCTAACACACAGAAGTCACCATTAAGCCAACACACAACAAGCATCATTAAGCCAACACACAAAAAGCACCATTTATATATAAAAAAAAAAAGCACCATTTAGCCAACACACAAAAAGCACCATTCAGCCAACACACACACAAAAAGCACCATTCAGCCAACACACAAAAGGCACCATTCAGCCAACACATAACAAGCACCATTCAGCCAACATACAAAAAACACCATTCAGCCCGCAGTACAAGCACCATTCAACCAATACACAAAATGCACCATTCAGCTAACACACAACAAGGAGCATTCTCGTAATACACAAAAAGTACCATTCAGCCAACACACAAAAAGCACCATTCAGCCAACACACAGAAAGCACCATTCAGCCCACACATAACAAGACACCATTCAGCCAATACACAAAAAGCACCATTTAGCTAACACACAGAAAGCACCATTCAGCTAACACACAAAGCACCATTCAGCCAACACACAAAAGGCACCATTCAGCCAACGTATCAGTAGGACCATTCAGCCAACGTATCAGTAGGACCATTCAGCCAACACACAAAAGGCACCAGTCAGCCAACACATAACAAGCACAATTCAGCCAACACATTACAAGCACCATTCAGCCAACACACAGAAAGCACCATTCAGCCAACATACAACAAGCACCATTCAGCCAATACACAAAATGCACCATTCAGCTATCACACAACAAGCACCATTCAGCTCATACACAAAAAGCACCATTTAACCAATACAAAAAAACCGTACCATTCAGATAACCCAGAAAGCACCATTCAGCCCGCAGAGAACAAGCTCTATTCAGCCAACACTGAAGAAGCACCATTCAGCAAATACACAAAAGACACCATTCAGCCAACACATAACAAGCACCATTCAGCCAACACATAACAAGCACCATTCAGCCAACCCATAACACGCACATTTAGCCAACACATAATCACAATTTAGCCAACACACGAAAGGCACCATTCAGCAAACACATAACAAGCAACCATTCAGTCAACACACAACAAACACCATTCAGCCCACACATAACAAGCACCATTCAGCCAATACACAAAAAGCACCAGTCAGCCAACACATAACAAGCACAATTCAGCCAACACATTACAAGCACCATTCAGCTAACACACAGAAGTCACCATTCAGCTAACACACAGAAGTCACCATTAAGCCAACACACAACAAGCACCATTTATTAAAACAGAAAAAGCACCATTTAGCCAACACACAAAAAGCACCATTCAGCCAACACATAACAAGCACCATTCAGCCATCACACAGAAAGCACCATTCAGCCAACACACAGAAAGCACCATTCAGCCAACACACACCAAGCACAATTCAGCCAACACCCAAAAGGCACCATTCCGCCAAAACACAAAAGGCACTATTCCGCCAACACATAACAAGCACCATTCAGCCAACACACGAAAGCCACCATTCAGCCCGAACACAACAAGCACCATTCAGATAACACACAGAAAGCACCATTCAGCCAACACACAACAAGCACCATTCAGCTAACACACAACAAGCACCATTCAGCTAACACACAAAAATCACCATTCAGCCAACACATAAACACAATTCAACCAACACACAAAAATATCACTGCAAGTGGAAAGATGTTAAACTGAAGACGAACACAAAAAGCACCATTCAGCCAACACACATAACAAACACAATTCAGCCAACACACAAAAAGCACCATTCAGCCAACACATAACAAGCACATTCAGCCAACACATCAGCACAATTCAGCCAACACATAACAAGCACCATTCAGCCAACACACAACAAGCACCATTCAGCCAACACACAACAAGCACCATTCAGCCAACACACAACAAGCACCATTCAGCCAAAACACAAAAAGCACCATTCAGCTAACACACAGAAAGCACCATTCAGGCCACACACAACAAGCACCATTCAGCCCCCACACAACAAGCACCATTCAGGCATACACAACAAGCACCATTCAGGCCATACACAACAAGCACCATTCAGCCCACACACAACAAGCACTTTCTGTTTCTAGGAAAAGTTACATTTTCAAATTCCTCGATTTTCCAGTTCTTGGAAACTACGTTTCTCTAATCCTTGACTTTCCAAGGATATTTACTGTGTATAATGAAAAAAAAAAAAAGCTTTTAAGTTCCATGACTTTCCAGTCCTGACGTTTTTGAACTTCATGACTTTCCAGGCTTTCCGTGACCTGTATGGATCCTGTGTTGCATGCACACAGCTTCTTGGAGCCACAGGTGAGAGCTGGGTGTCAGGTGGGGACCACAGGTGGATCAACTACCCCTGAAGGAGTACGACATGTTGTCCACCCTCAGGTACCCCCCGCTGCCTGAACACCCTGTACACCCCAGCATGCAGTTAAGTCAACACCAGGCAGTGAGTACTGTTATAGCCAACATCACGCAGTAAGGTCCAGTCAGCCAAAATATATATATATAGCACCATACTCCCAACATATATAAATAGCACCATTCAGCCAACACAGAAAAAGGTCCAGTCAGCCTCCCCCCACCAAAAAGCAACATTCAGTCAACAGAGAGAAAGCACCAATCAGCCAACACACAAAAAGCACCATTCAGCCAACACACAAAAAGCACCCTTCAGCTCACACATAAAAAAGCACCATTCAGCCCACACATAACAAGCACCATTCAGCCCCAACACAAAAAGAACCATTCAGCCAACACACAAAAAACCATTCAGGCAACAAACAACAAGCACCACACACCTAACACACAAAAAGCACCATTCAGCCAACACAAAAAGCACCATTCAGCCAATACACAAAAAGCACCATTCAGGTAACACACAGAAAGCACCATTCAGCCAACACACAACAAGCACCATTCAGCCAACACACAAAAATCACCATTCAGCCAATGCATAAAAAACACCATTCAGCCAACACACAACAAGCACCATTCAGCCAACACATAACAAGCACCATTCAGCCATCACACAGAAAGCACCATTCAGCCAACACACAGAAAGCACCATTCAGCCAACACACACCAAGCACAATTCAGCCAACACCCAAAAGGCACCATTCCGCCAAAACACAAAAGGCACTATTCCGCCAACACATAACAAGCACCATTCAGCCAACACACGAAAGCCACCATTCAGCCCGAACACAACAAGCACCATTCAGATAACACACAGAAAGCACCATTCAGCCAACACACAACAAGCACCATTCAGCTAACACACAACAAGCACCATTCAGCTAACACACAAAAATCACCATTCAGCCAACACATAAACACAATTCAACCAACACACAAAAATATCACTGCAAGTGGAAAGATGTTAAACTGAAGACGAACACAAAAAGCACCATTCAGCCAACACACATAACAAACACAATTCAGCCAACACACAAAAAGCACCATTCAGCCAACACATAACAAGCACATTCAGCCAACACATCAGCACAATTCAGCCAACACATAACAAGCACCATTCAGCCAACACACAACAAGCACCATTCAGCCAACACACAACAAGCACCATTCAGCCAACACACAACAAGCACCATTCAGCCAAAACACAAAAAGCACCATTCAGCTAACACACAGAAAGCACCATTCAGCCAACACACAACAAGCACCATTCAGCTAATACACAAAAAGCACCATCTAACCAATACACAAAACTCACCATTCAGCTAACACACAAAGCACCATTCAGCCCGCAGAGAACAAGCACCTTTCAGCCAACACATAACAAGCACCATTTAGCAAAGACACAAAAGGCACCATTCAGCCAACACAACAAGGACATTCAGGCAACAAATAATCACAATTCAGACAACACACAAAAGGCAACATTCAGCCAATACATAACAAGCACCAGTCAGCCAACACACAAACAGTACCATTCAGCCAACACACAAAAGGCAACATTCAGCCAACACACAACAAGCACCATTCAGCCAATACACAAAAAGCACCATTTAGCTAACACACAGAAAGCACATTCAGCCAACACATAATCACAATTTAGCCAAGACACAAAAGGCACCATTCAGCCAACACATAACAAGCACCATTCAGTCAACACACAACAAACACCATTCAGCCAAAACACAAAAAGTACCATTCAGTCAACACATAAAAAGCACCATTCATCCAACACACATAAAGCATCATTCAGCCAACAGACAAAAAGCACCATTCAGCCCACACATAACAAGCACCATTCAGCCAATACACAAAAAGCACCATTCAGCTAACACACAGAAGTCACCATTAAGCCAACACACAACAAGCATCATTAAGCCAACAGACAAAGAGCACCATTCAGCCCACACATAACAAGCACCATTCAGCCAATACACAAAAAGCACCAGTCAGCTAACACACACAAGTCACCATTCAGCTAACACACAGAAGTCACCATTAAGCCAACACACAACAAGCATCATTAAGCCAACACACAAAAAGCACCATTTATATAAAAAAAAAAAAAAGCACCATTTAGCCAACACACAAAAAGCACCATTCAGCCAACACACACACAAAAAGCACCATTCAGCCAACACACAAAAGGCACCATTCAGCCAACACATAACAAGCACCATTCAGCCAACATACAAAAAACACCATTCAGCCCGCAGTACAAGCACCATTCAACCAATACACAAAATGCACCATTCAGCTAACACACAACAAGGAGCATTCTCGTAATACACAAAAAGTACCATTCAGCCAACACACAAAAAGCACCATTCAGCCAACACACAGAAAGCACCATTCAGCCCACACATAACAAGACACCATTCAGCCAATACACAAAAAGCACCATTTAGCTAACACACAGAAAGCACCATTCAGCTAACACACAAAGCACCATTCAGCCAACACACAAAAGGCACCATTCAGCCAACGTATCAGTAGGACCATTCAGCCAACGTATCAGTAGGACCATTCAGCCAACACACAAAAGGCACCAGTCAGCCAACACATAACAAGCACAATTCAGCCAACACATTACAAGCACCATTCAGCCAACACACAGAAAGCACCATTCAGCCAACATACAACAAGCACCATTCAGCCAATACACAAAATGCACCATTCAGCTATCACACAACAAGCACCATTCAGCTCATACACAAAAAGCACCATTTAACCAATACAAAAAAACCGTACCATTCAGATAACCCAGAAAGCACCATTCAGCCCGCAGAGAACAAGCTCTATTCAGCCAACACTGAAGAAGCACCATTCAGCAAATACACAAAAGACACCATTCAGCCAACACATAACAAGCACCATTCAGCCAACACATAACAAGCACCATTCAGCCAACCCATAACACGCACATTTAGCCAACACATAATCACAATTTAGCCAACACACGAAAGGCACCATTCAGCAAACACATAACAAGCAACCATTCAGTCAACACACAACAAACACCATTCAGCCCACACATAACAAGCACCATTCAGCCAATACACAAAAAGCACCAGTCAGCCAACACATAACAAGCACAATTCAGCCAACACATTACAAGCACCATTCAGCTAACACACAGAAGTCACCATTCAGCTAACACACAGAAGTCACCATTAAGCCAACACACAACAAGCACCATTTATTAAAACAGAAAAAGCACCATTTAGCCAACACACAAAAAGCACCATTCAGCCAACACATAACAAGCACCATTCAGCCATCACACAGAAAGCACCATTCAGCCAACACACAGAAAGCACCATTCAGCCAACACACACCAAGCACAATTCAGCCAACACCCAAAAGGCACCATTCCGCCAAAACACAAAAGGCACTATTCCGCCAACACATAACAAGCACCATTCAGCCAACACACGAAAGCCACCATTCAGCCCGAACACAACAAGCACCATTCAGATAACACACAGAAAGCACCATTCAGCCAACACACAACAAGCACCATTCAGCTAACACACAACAAGCACCATTCAGCTAACACACAAAAATCACCATTCAGCCAACACATAAACACAATTCAACCAACACACAAAAATATCACTGCAAGTGGAAAGATGTTAAACTGAAGACGAACACAAAAAGCACCATTCAGCCAACACACATAACAAACACAATTCAGCCAACACACAAAAAGCACCATTCAGCCAACACATAACAAGCACATTCAGCCAACACATCAGCACAATTCAGCCAACACATAACAAGCACCATTCAGCCAACACACAACAAGCACCATTCAGCCAACACACAACAAGCACCATTCAGCCAACACACAACAAGCACCATTCAGCCAAAACACAAAAAGCACCATTCAGCTAACACACAGAAAGCACCATTCAGCCAACACACAACAAGCACCATTCAGCTAATACACAAAAAGCACCATCTAACCAATACACAAAACTCACCATTCAGCTAACACACAAAGCACCATTCAGCCCGCAGAGAACAAGCACCTTTCAGCCAACACATAACAAGCACCATTTAGCAAAGACACAAAAGGCACCATTCAGCCAACACAACAAGGACATTCAGGCAACAAATAATCACAATTCAGACAACACACAAAAGGCAACATTCAGCCAATACATAACAAGCACCAGTCAGCCAACACACAAACAGTACCATTCAGCCAACACACAAAAGGCAACATTCAGCCAACACACAACAAGCACCATTCAGCCAATACACAAAAAGCACCATTTAGCTAACACACAGAAAGCACATTCAGCCAACACATAATCACAATTTAGCCAAGACACAAAAGGCACCATTCAGCCAACACATAACAAGCACCATTCAGTCAACACACAACAAACACCATTCAGCCAAAACACAAAAAGTACCATTCAGTCAACACATAAAAAGCACCATTCATCCAACACACATAAAGCATCATTCAGCCAACAGACAAAAAGCACCATTCAGCCCACACATAACAAGCACCATTCAGCCAATACACAAAAAGCACCATTCAGCTAACACACAGAAGTCACCATTAAGCCAACACACAACAAGCATCATTAAGCCAACAGACAAAGAGCACCATTCAGCCCACACATAACAAGCACCATTCAGCCAATACACAAAAAGCACCAGTCAGCTAACACACACAAGTCACCATTCAGCTAACACACAGAAGTCACCATTAAGCCAACACACAACAAGCATCATTAAGCCAACACACAAAAAGCACCATTTATATAAAAAAAAAAAGAGCACCATTTAGCCAACACACAAAAAGCACCATTCAGCCAACACACACACAAAAAGCACCATTCAGCCAACACACAAAAGGCACCATTCAGCCAACACATAACAAGCACCATTCAGCCAACATACAAAAAACACCATTCAGCCCGCAGTACAAGCACCATTCAACCAATACACAAAATGCACCATTCAGCTAACACACAACAAGGAGCATTCTCGTAATACACAAAAAGTACCATTCAGCCAACACACAAAAAGCACCATTCAGCCAACACACAGAAAGCACCATTCAGCCCACACATAACAAGACACCATTCAGCCAATACACAAAAAGCACCATTTAGCTAACACACAGAAAGCACCATTCAGCTAACACACAAAGCACCATTCAGCCAACACACAAAAGGCACCATTCAGCCAACGTATCAGTAGGACCATTCAGCCAACGTATCAGTAGGACCATTCAGCCAACACACAAAAGGCACCAGTCAGCCAACACATAACAAGCACAATTCAGCCAACACATTACAAGCACCATTCAGCCAACACACAGAAAGCACCATTCAGCCAACATACAACAAGCACCATTCAGCCAATACACAAAATGCACCATTCAGCTATCACACAACAAGCACCATTCAGCTCATACACAAAAAGCACCATTTAACCAATACAAAAAAACCGTACCATTCAGATAACCCAGAAAGCACCATTCAGCCCGCAGAGAACAAGCTCTATTCAGCCAACACTGAAGAAGCACCATTCAGCAAATACACAAAAGACACCATTCAGCCAACACATAACAAGCACCATTCAGCCAACACATAACAAGCACCATTCAGCCAACCCATAACACGCACATTTAGCCAACACATAATCACAATTTAGCCAACACACGAAAGGCACCATTCAGCAAACACATAACAAGCAACCATTCAGTCAACACACAACAAACACCATTCAGCCCACACATAACAAGCACCATTCAGCCAATACACAAAAAGCACCAGTCAGCCAACACATAACAAGCACAATTCAGCCAACACATTACAAGCACCATTCAGCTAACACACAGAAGTCACCATTCAGCTAACACACAGAAGTCACCATTAAGCCAACACACAACAAGCACCATTTATTAAAACAGAAAAAGCACCATTTAGCCAACACACAAAAAGCACCATTCAGCCAACACACAAAAAGCACCATTCAGCCAACACACAAAAAACACTATTCAGGCAACACACAAAAATCACCATTCAGCCACACACAAAGCACCATTCACCCGCAGAGAACAAGCACCATTCAGCAAACACACAGAAAGCACATTTCACCTGACACACAAAAAGCACCATTCAACCAACACACAAAAGGCACCATTCAGCCAACACATAACAAGCACCATTCAGCCAACACAGAAAAAACACCATTCAGCCCGCAGAACAAGCACCATTCAACCAATACACAAAAAGAACCATTCAGCTAACACATAACAAGCACCATTCCGGTAATATACAAACAGCACCATTCAACCAATACACAAAAAGCACCATTCAGCTAACACACAAAGCACCATTCAGCCCGCAGAGAACAAGCACCATTCAGCCAACACACAAGAAGCACCATTCCGCCAATACACAAAAGGCACCATTCAGCCAATACATAACAAACACCATTCAGCCAACACAAAAAGTACCATTTAGCCAACACAGAAAAAGCACCATTCAGCCAACACACAGAAAGCATAATTCAGCCAACACACAGAAAGCACCATTCAGCCCACACATAACAAGCACCATTCAGCCAATACACAAAAAGCACCATTCAGCCAACACACAGAAAGCACCATTCAGCCAACACACAGAGAGCATCATTCAGCCAACACACAAGAAGCACCATTCAGCCAATACACAAACTGCACCATTCAGCCAACACATAACAAGCACCATTCAGCTAACACACAAAAGGCACCCTTCAGCCAACCCATAACAAGCACATTCAGCCAATACATAATCACAATTTAGCCAACACACAAAAGGCACCATTCAGCCAACACATAACAAGCACCATTCAGCCAACACACAACAAACACCATTCAGCCAACACACAACAAACACCATTCAGCCAAAACACAAAAAGAACCATTCAGTCAACACATAAAAAGCACCATTCATCCAACACACATAAAGCATCATTCAGCCAACAGACAAAAAGCACCATTCAGCCCACACATAACAAGCACCATTCAGCCAATACACAAAAAGCACCATTCAGCTAACACACAGAAGTCACCATTCAGCTAACACACAGAAGTCACCATTAAGCCAACACACAACAAGCATCATTAAGCCAACACACAAAAAGCACCATTTATTAAAAAAGAAAAAGCACCATTTAGCCAACACACAAAAAGCACCATTCAGCCAACACACAAAAAGCATCATTCAGCCACACAAAAAGCACCATTCAGCCCATAGAGAACAAGCACCATTCAGGTAATACAGAAAAAGCACCATTCAGCTAACACACAAAAAAGCACCATTCAGCCAACACACAACAAGCACCATTCAGCCAATGCACAAAATGCACCATTCAGCTAACACACAAAAAGCACCATTCAGCCAACACATAACAAGCACCATTCAGCTAACACACAAAAGGCACCATTCAGCGAACACATAACAAGCACATTCAGCCAACACATAAGCACAATTCAGCCAACACACAAAAGGCACCATTCAGGCAACAACCCGAAAGCACCATTCAACCCACACATAACAGCACCATTCAGCTAAAACACAGAAGTCATCATTAAGCCAACACACAACAAGCACCATTAAACCAACACACAAAAAGCACCATTTAGCTAAAACAGAAAAAGCACCATTCAGCCAACACACAAAAAGCACCATTCAGGCAACACACAAAAATCACCATTCAGCCACACACAAAGCACCATTCACCCGCAGAGAACAAGCACCATTCAGCTAACACACAGAAAGCACATTTCACCTGACACACAAAAAGCACCATTCAGCCAACACACAAAAGGCACCATTCAGCCAACACATAACAAGCACCATTCAGCCAACACACAAAAAACACCATTCAGCCCGCAGAAAAAGCACCATTCAACCAGTCCACAAAATGCACCATTCAGCCAACACATAACAAGCACCATTCAGCCCGCAGAACAAGCCCCATTCAACCAATACACAAAATGCACCATTCAGCTAACACACAACAAGCAGCATTCTGGTAATACACAAAAAGCACCATTCAACCAATACACAAAAAGCACCATTCAGCTAACACACAAAGCACCATTCAGCCCGCAGAGAACAAGCACCATTCAGCCAACACACAAGAAGCACCATTCAGCCAATACACAAAATGCACCATTCAGCCAACACATAACAAGCACCATTCAGCCAACACACCAGAGGCAACATTGAGGCTACACATAACAAGCACCATTCAGCCAACACACAAAAGGCACCATTAAGCCTACACATAACAAGCACATTCAGCCAACACATCAGCACAATTCAGCCAACACAAAAAGGCACCATTCAGCCAATACATAACAAGCACAATTCAGCCAAAACACAAAAAGTACCATTCAGTCAACACATAAAAAGCACCATTCATCCAACACACATAAAGCACCATTCAGCCAATACACAAAAAGCACCAGTCAGCCAACACATAACAAGCACAATTCAGCAAACACATTACAAGCACCATTCAGCTAACACACAGAAGTCACCATTCAGCTAACACACAGAAGTCACCATTAAGCCAACACACAACAAGCACCATTAAGCCAACACACAAAAAGCACCATTTATTAAAACAGAAAAGCACCATTTAGCCAACACACAAAAAGCACCATTCAGCCAACACACAAAAAGCATCATTCAGCCACACACAACAAGCACCATTCAGCCCATAGAGAACAAGCACCATTCAGCTAATACACAAAAAGCACCATTCAGCTAACACACAGAAAGCACCATTCCGCCAAAACACAAGCACCATTCAGCCAATACAGAAAATGCACCATTCAGCTAACAAACAGAAAGCACCATTCAGCTAACACATTACAAGCACCATTCAGCCAACACACAGAAAGCACCATTCAGCCAACACACAAGCACCATTCAGCCAATACAGAAAATGCACCATTCAGCTAACACACAAAAAGCACCATTCAGCCAACACATAAAAAAGCACCATTCATCCCACACATAACAAACACCATTCAGCGAACACACAAAAAGCACCATTCAGCCCCAACACAAAAAGAACCATTCAGCCAACACACAAAAACCATTCAGGCAACAAACAACAAGCACCACTCACCTAACACACAAAAAGCACCATTCAGCCAACACAAAAAGCACCATTCAGCCAATACACAAAAAGCACCATTCAGGTAACACACAGAAAGCACCATTCAGCCAACACAAAACAAGCACCATTCAGCCAACACACAAAAATCACCATTCAGCCGATGAATAAAAAGCACCATTCAGCCAACACACAACAAGCACCATTCAGCAAACACATAACAAGCACCATTCAGCCATCACACAGAAAGCACCATTCAGCCAACACACACCAAGCACAATTCAGCCAACACCCAAAAGGCACCATTCTGCCAAAACAGAAAAGGCACTATTCCGCCAACACATAATAAGCACCATTCAGCCAACACACAAAAGGCACTAATCAGCCCGTACACAACAAGCACCATTCAGCCAAGTACCATTCAGCTAACACACAGAAAGCACCATTCAGCCAACACACAACAAGCACCATTCAGCTAACACACAACAAGCACCATTCAGCTAACACACAAAAAGCACCATTCAGCCAACACGTAACGAGCTCAATTCAGCCAACACACAAAAGGCACCATTCAACCAACACATAACAAACACAATTCAGCCAACACACAAAAATATCACTGCAAGTGGAAAGACATTAAACTGAAGACGAACACAAAATGCACCATTCAGTCAACACACATAACAAACACAATTCAGCCAACACACAACAAGCACCGTTCAGCCAACACATAACAAGCATATTCAGCCAACACATCAGCACAATTCAGCCAACACATAACAAGCACCATTCAGCCAACACACAACAAGCACCATTCAGCCAACACACAAAAAGCACCATTCAGCCAAAACACAAAAAGAACCATTCAACCAACACACAGAAAGCATCATTCAGCCAACACACAGAAAGCACCATTCAGCCAACACATAACAAGCACCATTCAGCCAACACACAAAAAGCACCATTCAGCCAAAACACAAAAAGTACCATTCAGTCAACACATAAAAAGCACCATTCATCCAACACACATAAAGCATCATTCAGCCAACACACAAAAAGCACCATTCAGCCCACACATAACAAGCACCATTCAGCCAATACACAAAAAGCACCATTCAGCTAACACACAGAAGTCACCATTCAGCTAACACACAGAAGTCACCATTAAGCCAACACACAACAAGCATCAATAAGCCAACAGACAAAAAGCACCATTCAGCCCACACATAACAAGCACCATTCAGCCAATACACAAAAAGCACCAGTCAGCTAACACACACAAGTCACCATTCAGCTAACACACAGAAGTCACCATTAAGCCAACACACAACAAGCATCATTAAGCTAACACACAAAAAGCACCATTTATAAAAAAAGAAAAAGCACCATTTAGCCAACACACAAAAAGCACCATTCAGCCAACACACACACAAAAAGCACCATTCAGCCAACACACAAAAGGCACCATTCAGCCAACACATAACAAGCACCATTCAGCCAACATACAAAAAACACCATTCAGCCCTCAGTACAAGCACCATTCAACCAATACACAAAATGCACCATTCAGCTAACACACAACAAGGAGCATTCTCGTAATACACAAAAAGTACCATTCAGCCAACACACAAAAAGCACCATTCAGCCAACACACAGAAAGCACCATTCAGCCCACACATAACAAGACACCATTCAGCCAATACACAAAAAGCACCATTTAGCTAACACACAGAAAGCACCATTCAGCTAACACACAAAGCACCATTCAGCCAACACACAAAAGGCACCATTCAGCCAACGTATCAGTAGGACCATTCAGCCAACGTATCAGTAGGACCATTCAGCCAACACACAAAAGGCACCAGTCAGCCAACACATAACAAGCACAATTCAGCCAACACATTACAAGCACCATTCAGCCAACACACAGAAAGCACCATTCAGCCAACATACAACAAGCACCATTCAGCCAATACACAAAATGCACCATTCAGCTATCACACAACAAGCACCATTCAGCTCATACACAAAAAGCACCATTTAACCACTACAAAAAAAACGTACCATTCAGATAACCCACAAAGCACCATTCAGCCCGCAGAGAACAAGCTCTATTCAGCCAACACTCAAGAAGCACCATTCAGCAAATATACAAAAGACACCATTCAGCCAACCCATAACACGCACATTTAGCCAACACATAATCACAATTTAGCCAACACACAAAAGGCACCATTCAGCAAACACATAACAAGCAACCATTCAGCCAACACACAAAAATCACCATTCAGCCCACACATAACAAGCACCATTCAGCCAATACACAAAAAGCACCAGTCAGCCAACACATAACAAGCACAATTCAGCCAACACATTACAAGCACCATTCAGCTAACACACAGAAGTCACCATTCAGCTAACACACAGAAGTCACCATTAAGCCAACACACAACAAGCACCATTTATTAAAACAGAAAAAGCACCATTTAGCCAACACACAAAAAGCACCATTCAGCCAACACACAAAAAGCACCATTCAGCCAACACACAAAAAACACTATTCAGGCAACACACAAAAATCACCATTCAGCCACACACAAAGCACCATTCACCCGCAGAGAACAAGCACCATTCAGCAAACACACAGAAAGCACATTTCACCTGACACACAAAAAGCACCATTCAACCAACACACAAAAGGCACCATTCAGCCAACACATAACAAGCACCATTCAGCCAACACAGAAAAAACACCATTCAGCCCGCAGAACAAGCACCATTCAACCAATACACAAAAAGAACCATTCAGCTAACACATAACAAGCACCATTCCGGTAATATACAAACAGCACCATTCAACCAATACACAAAAAGCACCATTCAGCTAACACACAAAGCACCATTCAACCCGCAGAGAACAAGCACCATTCAGCCAACACACAAGAAGCACCATTCAGCCAATACACAAAATGCACCATTCAGCCAACACATAACAAGCACCATTCAGCCATCACACAAAAGGCACCATTCAGCCAACACATAATCACAATTCAGCCAACACACAAAAGGCACCATTCAGCCAATACATAACAAACACCATTCAGCCAACACAAAAAGTACCATTCAGCCAACACAGAAAAAGCACCATTCAGCCAACACACAGAAAGCATAATTCAGCCAACACACAGAAAGCACCATTCAGCCCACACATAACAAGCACCATTCAGTCAATACACAAAAAGCACCATTCAGCCAACACACAGAAAGCACCATTCAGCCAACACACAGAGAGCATCATTCAGCCAACACACAGAAAGCACCATTCAGCCAATACACAAACTGTACCATTCAGCCAACACATAACAAGCACCATTCAGCCAACACACAAAAGGCACCCTTCAGCCAACCCATAACAAGCACATTCAGCCAACACATAATCACAATTTAGCCAACACACAAAAGGCACCATTCAGCCAACACATAACAAGCACCATTCAGCCAACACACAACAAACACCATTCAGCTAACACACAAAAAACACCATTCAGCCAAAACACAAAAAGTACCATTCAGTCAACACATAAAAAGCACCATTCATCCAACACACATAAAGCATCATTCAGCCAACAGACAAAAAGCACCATTCAGCCCACACATAACAAGCACCATTCAGCCAATACACAAAAAAGCACCATTCAGCTAACACACAGAAGTCACCATTCAGCTAACACACAGAAGTCACCATTAAGCCAACACACAACAAGCATCATTAAGCCAACACACAAAAAGCACCATTTATTAAAAAAAAAGAAAAAGCACCATTTAGCCAACACACAAAAAGCACCATTCAGCCAACACACAAAAAGCATCATTCAGCCACACAAAAAGCACCATTCAGCCCGTAGAGAACAAGCACCATTCAGGTAATACAGAAAAAACACACACCAAGCACAATTCAGCCAACACCCAAAAGGCACCATTCTGCCAAAACAGAAAAGGCACTATTCCGCCAACACATAATAAGCACCATTCAGCCAACACACAAAAGGCACTAATCAGCCCGTACACAACAAGCACCATTCAGCCAAGTACCATTCAGCTAACACACAGAAAGCACCATTCAGCCAACACACAACAAGCACCATTCAGCTAACACACAACAAGCACCATTCAGCTAACACACAAAAAAGCACCATTCAGCCAACACACAACAAGCACCATTCAGCCAATGCACAAAATGCACCATTCAGCTAACACACAAAAAGCACCATTCAGCCAACACATAATAAGCACCATTCAGCTAACACACAAAAGGCACCATTCAGCCAACACACAACAAGCACCATTCAGGCAACACACAAAAATCACCACTCAGCCACACACAAAGCACCATTCACCCGCAGAGAACAAGCACCATTCAGCTAACACACAGAAAGCACATTTCACCTGACACACAAAAAGCACCATTCAGCCAACACACAAAAGGCACCATTCAGCCAACACATAACAAGCACCATTCAGCCCGCAGAAAAAGCACCATTCAACCAGTCCACAAAATGTACCATTCAGCCAACACATAACAAGCACCATTCAGCCCGCAGAACACGCCCCATTCAACCAATACACAAAATGCACCATTCAGCTAACACACAACAAGCAGTATTCTGGTAATACACAACAAGCAGCATTCTGGTAATACACAAAAAGCACCATTCAGCTAACACACAAAGCACCATTCAGCCCGCAGAGAACAAGCACCATTCAGCCAACACACAAGAAGCACCATTCAGCCAATACACAAAATGCACCATTCAGCCAACACATAACAAGCACCATTCAGCCAACACACCAGAGGCACCATTGAGGCTACACATAACAAGCACCATTCAGCCAACACACAAAAGGCACCATTGAGCCTACACATAACAAGCACATTCAGCCAACACATCAGCACAATTCAGCCAACACATAACAAGCACCATTCAGCCAACACACAACAAGCACCATTCAGCCAACACACAAAAAGCACCATTCAGCCAAAACACAAAAAGAACCATTCAGCCAACACACAGAAAGCATCATTCAGCCAACACACAGAAAGCACCATTCAGCCCACACATAACAAGCACCATTCAGCCAATACACAAAAAGCACCATTCAGCTAACACACAGAAAGCACCATTCAGCCAACACACAAGCACCATTCAGCCAATACAGAAAATGCACCATTCAGCTAACAAACAGAAAGCACCATTCAGCTAACACATTACAAGCACCATTCAGCTAACACACAGAAAGCACCATTCAGCCAACACACAAGCACCATTCAGCCAATACAGAAAATGCACCATTCAGCTAACACACAAAAAGCACCATTCAGCCAACACATAAAAAAGCATCATTCAGCCCACACATAACAAGCACCATTCAGCCAACACACAAAAAGCACCATTCAGCCCCAACACAAAAAACCATTCAGGCAACAAACAACAAGCACCACTCACCTAACACACAAAAAGCACCATTCAGCCAACACAAAAAGCACCATTCAGCCAATACACAAAAAGCACCATTCAGGTAACACACAGAAAGCACCATTCAGCCAACACAAAACAAGCACCATTCAGCCAACACAAAACAAGCACCATTCAGCCAACACACAAAAATCACCATTCAGCCGATGAATAAAAAGCACCATTCAGCCAACACACAACAAGCACCATTCAGCAAACACATAACAAGCACCATTCAGCCATCACACAGAAAGCACCATTCAGCCAACACACACCAAGCACAATTCAGCCAACACCCAAAAGGCACCATTCTGCCAAAACAGAAAAGGCACTATTCCGCCAACACATAATAAGCACCATTCAGCCAACACACAAAAGGCACTAATCAGCCCGTACACAACAAGCACCATTCAGCCAAGTACCATTCAGCTAACACACAGAAAGCACCATTCAGCCAACACACAACAAGCACCATTCAGCTAACACACAACAAGCACCATTCAGCTAACACACAAAAAGCACCATTCAGCCAACACGTAACAAGCTCAATTCAGCCAACACACAAAAGGCACCATTCAGCCAACACATAACAAACACAATTCAGCCAACACACAAAAATATCACTGCAAGTGGAAAGACATTAAACTGAAGACGAACACAAAAAGCACCATTCAGTCAACACACATAACAAACACAATTCAGCCAACACACAACAAGCACCATTCAGCCAACACATAACAAGCACATTCAGCCAACACATCAGCACAATTCAGCCAACACATAACAAGCACCATTCAGCCAACACACAACAAGCACCATTCAGCCAACACACAAAAAGCACCATTCAGCCAAAACACAAAAAGAACCATTCAGCCAACACACAGAAAGCATCATTCAGCCAACACACAGAAAGCACCATTCAGCCCACACATAACAAGCACCATTCAGCCAATACACAAAAAGCACCATTCAGCTAACACACAGAAAGCACCATTCAGCCAACACACAACAAGCACCATTCAGCTAATACACAAAAAGCACCATCTAACCAATACACAAAACTCACCATTCAGCTAACACACAAAGCACCATTCAGCCCGCAGAGAACAAGCACCTTTCAGCCAACACATAACAAGCACCATTTAGCAAAGACACAAAAGGCACCATTCAGCCAACACAACAAGGACATTCAGGCAACACATAATCACACTTCAGACAACACACAAAAGGCAACATTCAGCCAATATATAACAAGCACCAGTCAGCCAACACACAAACAGTACCATTCAGCCAACACACAAAAAGCACCATTCAGCCAATACACAAAAAGCACCATTTAGCTAACACACAGAAAGCACCATTTAGCCAATACACAGAAAGCACCATTCAGCCAACACACAAAAGGCACCAGTCAGCCAACACAGAAAAAGCACAATTCAGCCAACACATTACAAGCACCATTCAGCCAACACACAGAAAGCACCATTCAGCCAACATACAACAAGCACCATTCAGCCAATACACAAAATGCACCATTCAGCTATGACACAACAAGCACCATTCAGCTATGACACAAAAAGCACCATCTAACCAATACAAAAAACACACCATTCAGATAACACACAAAGCAATATTCAGCCCGCAGAGAACAAGCACCATTCAGCCAACACACAAGAAGCACCATTCAGCCAATACACAAACTGCACCATTCAGCCAAAACATGACAAGCACCATTCAGCCAACACACAAAAGGAACCATTCAGCCAACCCATAACAAGCACATTCAGCCAACACATAATCACAATTTAGCCAAGACACAAAAGGCACCATTCAGCCAACACATAACAAGCACCATTCAGCCAACACACAACAAACACCATTCAGCCAACACACAAAAAGCACCATTCAGCCAAAACATAAAAAGTACCATTCAGTCAACACATAAAAAGCACCATTCATCCAACACACATAAAGCATCATTCAGCCAACAGACAAAAAGCACCATTCAGCCCACACATAACAAGCACCATTCAGCCAACACATTACAAGCACCATTCAGCTAACAGACAGAATTCACCATTCAGCTAACACACAGAAGTCACCATTAAGCCAACACATAACAAGCACCATTAAGCCAACACACAAAAAGCACCATTTATTAAAACAGAAAAAGCACCATTTAGCCAACACACAAAAAGCACCATTCAGCCAACACACAAAAAGCATCATTCAGCCACACACAAAGCACCATTCAGCCCGTAGAGAACAAGCACCATTCAGCTAATACACAAAAAGCACCATTCAGCTAACACACAGAAAGCACCATTCAGCCAACACACAAGAAGCACCATTCAGCCAATGCACAAAATGCACCATTCAGCTAACACACAAAAAGCACCATTCAGCTAACACATAATAAGCACCATTCAGCTAACAAACAAAAGGCACCATTCAGCGAACACATAACAAGCACATTCAGCCAACACATAAGCACAATTCAGCCAGCACACAAAAGGCACCATTCAGCCAACACACCGAAAGCACCATTCAGCCCACACATAACAGCACCATTCAGCCAATACACAAAAAGCACCATTCAGCTAAAACACAGAAGTCATCAGTAAGCCAACACACAACAAGCACCATTAAACCAACACACAAAAAGCACCATTTAGCTAAAACAGAAAAAGCACCATTCAGCCAACACACAAAAAGCACCATTTAGCTAAAACAGAAAAAGCACCATTCAGGCAACACACAAAAATCACCACTCAGCCACACACAAAGCACCATTCACCCGCAGAGAACAAGCACCATTCAGCTAACACACAGAAAGCACATTTCACCTGACACACAAAAAGCACCATTCAGCCAACACACAAAAGGCACCATTCAGCCAACACATAACAAGCACCATTCAGCCAACACAAAAAATGCACCATTCAGCCAACACACAAAAAGCACCATTCAGCCCGCAGAATAAGCACCACTCAACCAATACACAAAATGAACCTATTCAGCTAACACATAACAAGCACCATTCCGGTAATACACAAAAAGCACCATTCAACCAATACACAAAAAGCACCATTCAGCTAACACACAAAGCACCATTCAGCCCGCAGAGAACAAGCACCATTCAGCCAACACACAAGAAGCACCATTCAGCCAATACACAAAATGCACCATTCAGCCAACACACAAGAAGCACCATTCAGTCATCACACATAAAGTATCATTCAGCGAACAGACAAAAAGCACCATTCAGCCACACATAACAAGCACCATTCAGCCAACACACAAGAAGCACCATTCAGCCAACACATAACAAGTACCATTCAGCCAACACACAAGAAGCACCATTCAGCCAACACATAACAAGTACCATTCAGCCAACACACAAGAAGCACCATTCAGCCACACATAACAAACACCATTCAGCCAACAGATAACAAGCACCATTCAGTCAACACACAACAAACACCATTCAGCCAACACACAAAAAGCACCATTCAGCCAAAACACAAAAAGTACCATTCAGTCAACACATAAAAAGCACCATTCATCCAACACACATAAAGCATCATTCAGCCAACAGACAAAAAGCACCATTCAGCCCACACATAACAAGCACCATTCAGCCAATACACAAAAAGCACCAGTCAGCCAACACATAACAAGCACCATTCAGCTAACACACAGAAGTCACCATTCAGCTAACACACAGAAGTCACCATTAAGCCAACACACAACAAGCACCATTAAGCCAACACACAAAAAGCACCATTTATTAAAACAGAAAAAGCACCATTTAGCCAACACACAAAAAGCACCATTCAGCCAACACACAAAAAGCATCATTCAGCCACACACAAAGCACCATTCAGCCCGTAGAGAACAAGCACCATTCAGCTAATACACAAAAAGCACCATTCAGCTAACACACAGAAAGCACCATTCAGCCAACACACAAGCACCATTCAGCCAATACAGAAAATGCACCATTCAGCTAACACACAAAAAGCACCATTCAGCCAACACATAACAAGCACCATTCAGCTAACACATAAACACAATTCAACCAACGAACAACAAGCACCATTCAGCCAATACAGAAAATGCACCATTCAGCCAACACATAACAAGCACCATTCAGCCAATACAGAAAATGCACCATTCAGCCAACACACAACAAGCACCATTCAGCCAACACACAACAGGCACCATTTAGCCAAAACACAAAAAGTACAATAGGTTAACACATAACAAGCACCATTCAGCCAACACATAACAAGCACCATTCAACACATAAAAAGCACCATTCAACCAACACACAGAAAGCACAATTCAGCCAGGACATAACAAGCACCATTTAGCCAACACACAAAAGGCACCATTTAGCTAACACATAACAAGCACCATTCAGTCAACACACAAAAGGCACCATTCAGCCAACACACAACAAGCACCCTTGAGCCAACACATAACAAGCATCATTCAGCCAACACATAACAAGCACCATTCAGCCAACACACAAAAAGCACCATTTATTAAAACAGAAAAAGCACCATTTAGCCAACACACAAAAATCACCATTCAGCCAACACACAAAAAGCATCATTCAGCCACAGACAAAGCACCATTCAGCCCGTAGAGAACAAGCACCATTCAGCTAATACACAAAAAGCACCATTCAGCTAACACACAGAAAGCACCATTCAGCCAACACACAAGCACCATTCAGCCAATACAGAAAATGCACCATTCAGCTAACACATAACAAGCACCATTCAGCCAACACATAAACACAATTCAGCCAACACACAACAGGCACCATTCAGCCAATACACAAAAGGCACCATTCAGCCAACACACAAGCACCATTAAGCCAAAACACAAAAAGCACCATTCAGCCAAAACACAAAAAGTACAATAGGTTAACACATAACAAGTACTATTCAGCCAACACATGTAAAGCACATTTAGGTAACACATAACAAGCACCATTCAGCCAACACACAAAAGGCACCATTCAGCCAACACACAACAAGCACCATTTAGCCAACACACAACAAGCACCATTCAGTCAACACATAACAAGCACCATTCAGCCAACACATAAAAAGCACCATTCAACACATAAAAAGCACCATTCAGCCAACACACAGAAAGCACAATTCAGCCAGCACATAACAAGCACCATTTAGCCAACACACAAAAGGCAACATTTAGCTAACACATAATAAGCACCATTCAGTCAACACACAAAAGGCACCATTCAGCCAACACACAACAAGCACCCTTGAGCCAACACATAACAAGCATCATTCAGCCAACACATAACAAGCACCATTCAGCCAACACACAAAAAGCACCATTTATTAAAACAGAAAAAGCACCATTTAGCCAACACACAAAAAGCACCGTTCAGCCAACACACAAAAAGCATCATTCAGCCACAGACAAAGCACCATTCAGCCCGTAGAGAACAAGCACCATTCAGGTTATACACAAAAAGCACCATTCAGCTAACACACAGAAAGCACCATTCAGCCAACACACAAGCACCATTCAGCCAATACAGAAAATGCACCATTCAGCTAACACACAAAAAGCACCATTCAGCCAACACATAACAAGCACATTCAGCCAACACATAAACACAATTCAGCCAACACACAACAAGCACCATTCAGCAAATACAGAAAATGCACCATTTAGCTAACACATAATAAGCACCATTCAGCCAACACACAATAGGCACCATTCAGTCAATACACAAAAGGCACCATTCAGCCAACACACAACAAGCACCATTAAGCCAAAACACAAAAAGCACCGTACAGCCAAAACACAAAAAGTACAATAGGTTAACACATAACAAGCACCATTCAGCCAACACACAAAAGGCACCATTCAGCCAACCCATAACAAGCACATTCAGCCAACACGTAATCACGATTTAGCCAACACACAAAAGGCACCATTCAGCCAACAGATAACAAGCACCATTCAGCCAACACACAACAAACACGATTCAGCCAACACACAAAAAGCACGATTCAGCCAAAACACAAAAAGCACCATTCAGCCAAAACACAAAAAGTACCATTCAGTCAACACATAAAAAGCACCATTCATCCAACACACATAAAGCATCATTCAGCCAACAGACAAAAAGCACCATTCAGCCCACACATAACAAGCACCATTTAGCCAATACACAAAAAGCACCATTCAGCTAACACACAGAAGTCACCATTCAGCTAACACACACAAGACACCATTAAGCCAACACACAACAAGCACCATTAAGCCAACACACAAAAAGCACCATTTGTTAAAACAGAAAAAGCAGCATTTAGCCAACACACAAAAAGTATCATTCAGCCACACAAAAAGCACCATTCAGCCCGTAGAGAACAAGCACCATTTAGCTAATACAGAAAAAGCACCATTTAGCTAAAACAGAAAAAGCACCATTCAGCCAACACACAAAAAGCACTATTCAGGCAACACACAAAAATCATCATTCAGCCACACACAAAGCACCATTCACCCGCAGAGAACAAGCACCATTCAGCTAACACACAGAAAGAACATTTCACCTGACACACAAAAAGCACCATTCAGCCAACACATAACAAGCACCATTCAGCCAACACACAAAAAACACCATTCAGCCCGCAGAACAAGCACCATTCAACCAATACACAAAATGCACCATTCAGCTAACACACAACAAGCAGCATTCTGGTAATACACAAAAAGCACCATTCAACCAATACACAAAAAGCACCATTCAGCTAACACACAAAGCACCATTCAGCCAACACACAAGAAGCACTATTCAGCCAATACACAAAATGCACCATTCAGCCAACACACCAAAGGCACCATTGAGCCTACACATAACAAGCACATTCAGCCAACACATAATCACAATTCAGCCAACACAAAAAAGGCACCATTCAGCCAATACATAACAAGCACCATTCAGGCAACACATAACAAGCACCATTTAGCCAACACACAAAAAGCACCATTCAGCCAACACACAAAAAGCACCATTCAGCCAACACACAAAAAGTACCATTCAGCCAACACACAAAAAGCACCATTCAGCCAACACACAGAAAGCATCATTCAGCCAACACACAGAAAGCACCATTCAGCCCACACATAACAAGACACCATTCAGCCAATACACAAAAAGCACCATTTAGCTAACACACAGAAAGCACCATTCAGCTAACACACAAAGCACCATTCAGCCAACACACAAAGCACCATTCAGCCAACACACAAAAGGCACCAGTCAGCCAACGCATCAGTAGCACCATTCAGCCAACACACAAAAGGCACCAGTCAGCCAACACATAACAAGCACAATTCAGCCAACACATTACAAGCACCATTCAGCCAACACACAGAAAGCACCATTCAGCCAACATACAACAAGCACCATTCAGCCAATAACCAAAATGCACCATTCAGCTATCACACAGCAAGCACCATTCACCTCATACACAAAAAGCACCATTTAACCAATACAAAAAAACACACCATTCAGATAACACACAAAGCACCATTCAGCCCGCAGAGAACAAGCTCTATTCAGCCAACACACAAGAAGCACCATTCAGCTAAATACACAAAAGGCACCATTCAGCCAACACATAACAAGCACCATTCAGCCAACCCATAACAAGCACATTCAGCCAACACATAATCACAATTTAGCCAACACACAAAAGGCACCATTCAGCAAACACATAACAAGCACCATTCAGTCAACACACAACAAACACCATTCAGCCAACACACAAAAATCACCATTCAGCCCACACATAACAAGCACCATTCAGCCAATACACAAAAAGCACCAGTCAGCCAACACATAACAGCACCATTAAGCTAACACACAGAAAGCACCATTCAGCCAACACATAATAAGCACCATTCAGCCAACACACAAAAAGCACCGTTCAGCCAAAACAGAAAAAGTACAATAGGTTAACACATAACAAGTACCATTCAGCCAACACATGTAAAGCACATTTAGGTAACACATAACAAGCACCATTCAGCCAACACACAAAAGGCACCATTCAGCCAACACACAAAAGGCACCATTCAGCCAACACACAACAAGCACCATTCAGTCAACACATAACAAGCACCATTCAGCCAACACACAAAAGGCACCATTCAGCCAACACACAACAAGCACCATTCAGTCAACACATAACAAGCACCATTTAGCCAACACATAACAAGCACCATTCAACACATAAAAAGCACCATTCAGCCAACACACAGAAAGCACAATTCAGCCAGCACATAACAAGCACCATTTAGCCAACACACAGAAAGCACAATTCAGCCAGCACATAACAAGCACCATTTAGCCAACACACAAAAGGCACCATTTAGCTAACACATAACAAGCACCATTCAGTCAACACACAAAAGGCACCATTCAGCCAACACACAACAAGCACCATTGAGCCAACACATAACAAGCACCATTCAGCCAACACATAACAAGCACCATTGAGCCAACACATAACAAGCACCATTGAGCCAACACATATAAAGCACCATTTAGCTAACACATAACAAGCACCATTCACTCAACACATAACAAGCACCATTCACTCAACACATAACAAGCACCATTCACTCAACACATATAAAGCACCATTTAGCTAACACATAACAAGCACCATTCACTCAACACATAAAAAGCACCATTGAGCCAACACATAACAAGCACCATTGAGCCAACACATATAAAGCACCATTTAGCTAACACATAACAAGCACCATTCACTCAACACATAACAAGCACCATTCACTCAACACATATAAAGCACCATTCACTCAACACATATAAAGCACCATTTAGCTAACACATAACAAGCACCATTCACTCAACACATAACAAGCACCATTCAGCCAACACATAACAAGCACCATTCAGCCAACACATAACAAGCACCATTCAGCCAACACACAACAAGCACCATTCAGCCAATACACAACAATCAGAATTCAGCGAACACATAACAAGACAGAATTCAGCCAACACACAACGAGCACCATTCAGCCAACACACAACAAGCACCATTCAGTTAACACACAACAAGCACCATTCAGCCAACACACAACAAGTACCATTCAGTTAACATACAACAAGCACCATTCAGCCAACACACAACAAGTACCATTCAGTTAACATACAACAAACACCATTCAGCCAACACACAACAAGCAGAATTCAGCCAACACACAACAAGCAGAATTCAGCCAACACACAACGAGCACCATTCAGCCAACACACAACAAGCACCATTTAGCCAACACACAACAAGTACCTTTAAGCTTGTTGATGCTCTTTTGTCATTCAATGCATTGTAATCATGTGTATTGTTGAATAATTAAAGTTTATTTAAACCAACAAGTACCATTCAGTTAACACACAACAAGCACCATTTAGCCAACACACAAGCACCATTCAGTTAACATACAACAAGCACCATTTAGCCAACACAAAAAAAACTGATGTCGGACCGACGGATGAGGAGGCAATCTGTCAGTGTGTGTCTGGTTTCCTGATCAACACAGGTGACTTTTTTTTCGTGAAGAGGAGTTTTTGAGTCCCTTCCCCACTCTCTCGCCTACAGATGCTCAGAGTCCCACAGGTGCAGATACTGCCATGTGCAGAATGCCTCAGCATGTGCAGGTTTTTTATTTGGAGCTGTGTCTCCTAGGAGGACTTCCAGCCAAGGATAACAGCTCCCCCTGCCCTTTGGCAATCCTCTTCCGCCTTCACAGCCATTGGGAAAGGTTTCCTCCTCCACCTGGTCTGTCATTGGGAGACTTCACATGTGGCAGGTAGTACTGGGTTACATGGTACCAGTAGCAAGGGCTATGCCCCTGACCTGACCCACACAACAAGCACCATTCAGCCAACACACAACAAGCACCATTCAGCCAAGCACCATTCAGCCAACACACAACAAGCACCATTCAGGCCACACACAACAAGCACCATTCAACCAACACACAAAAAGCACCATTCAGCCAACACACAACAAGCACCATTCAGCCAGCACACAACAAGCACCATTCAACCAACACACAAAAAGCACCATTCAGCCAACACACAACAAGCACCATTCAGCCAGCACACAACAAGCACCATTCAGCTAACACACACAAGCACCATTTAGCTAACACACAAGCAGCACCATTCAGCCAACACACAACAAGCACCATTCAGCCAACACACAACAAGCACCATTCAGCCAACACACAACAAGCACCATTCAGCCAACACACAACAAGCATCATTCAGGCCACACACAACAAGCACTATTCAGGCCACACACAACAAGCACCATTCAGCCAACACACAACAGGCACCATTCAGGCCACACACAACAAGCACCATTCAGGCCACACACAACAAGCACCATTCAGGCCACACACAACAAGCACCATTCAGCCAACACACAACAAGCACCATTCAGCCAACACACAACAAGCACAATTCAGCCAACACCAACAATCACCATTCAGGCCACACACAACAAGCACCATTCAGCCAAAACCAACAAGCACCATTCAGCCAACACACAACAAGCACCATTCAGCCAACACCAACAAGCACCATTCAGCCAACACATACATTTCCGGATTCCTTGATTTTCCAGTCCTTGGAAACTACGTTTTCCTAATCCTTGACTTTCCAAGGATATTCACTGTGTATTAAGAAAAAAAAAGCTTTTAAATTCCATGACTTTCCAGTCCTGACGTTTTTGAATTTCATGACTTTCCAGGCTTTCCGTGACCTGTATGGATCCTGTGTTGCATGCACACAGCTTCTTGGAGCCACAGGTGAGAGCTGGGTGTCAGGTGGGGACCACAGGTGGATTAACTACCCCTGAAGGAGTACGACATGTTGTCCACCCTCGGGTAGCCCCCCCCCACCCCCCCTGCCTGAACACCCTGTACACCCCAGCATGCAGTTAAGTCAACACCAGGCAGTGAGTACTGTTATAGCCAACATCACGCAGTCAGGTCCAGTGAGCCAAAATATATATATATCTATAGCACCATACTCCCAACATATATAAATAGCACCATTCAGCCAACACACAAAAAGGTCCAGTCGGCCTCCTCCCACCAAAAAGCAACATTCAGTCAACAGAGAGAAAGCACCAATCAGCCAACACACAAAAAGCACCATTCAGCTCACACATAAAAAAGCACCATTCAGCCCACACACAACAAGCACCATTCAGCCAACACACAAAAAGCACCATTCAGCCCCAACACAAAAAGAACCATTCAGCCAACACACAAAAAACCATTCAGGCAACAAACAACAAGCACCACACACCTAACACACAAAAAGCACCATTCAGCCAACACAAAAAGCACCATTCAGCCAATACACAAAAAGCACCATTCAGGTAACACACAGAAAGCACCATTCAGCCAACACACAACAAGCACCATTCAGCCAACACACAAAAATCACCATTCAGCCAATGCATAAAAAGCACCATTCAGCCAACACACAACAAGCACCATTCAGCCAACACATAACAAGCACCATTCAGCCATCACACAGAAAGCACCATTCAGCCAACACACAGAAAGCACCATTCAGCCAACACACACCAAGCACAATTCAGCCAACACCCAAAAGGCACCATTCCGCCAAAACGCAAAAGGCACTATTCCACCAACACATAACAAGCACCATTCAGCCAACACACGAAAGGCACCATTCAGCCCGTACACAACAAGCACCATTCAGCCAATACACAAAAAGTACCATTCAGATAACACACAGAAAGCACCATTCAGCCAACACACAACAAGCACCATTCAGCTAACACACAAAAAGCACCATTCAGCCAACACATAACAAACACAATTCAGCCAACACACAAAAATATCACTGCAAGTGGAAAGACGTTAAACTGAAGACGAACACAAAAAGCACGATTCAGCCAACACACATAACAAACACATTCAGCCAACACACATAACAAGCACATTCAGCCAACAGACAAAAAGCACCATTCAGCCAACACATAACAAGCACATTCAGCCAACACATCAGCACAATTCAGCCAACACACAACAAGCACCATTCAGCCAACACACAAAAAGCACCATTCAGCCAAAACACAAAAAGAACCATTCAGCCAACACACAGAAAGCATCATTCAGCCAACACACAGAAAGCACCATTCAGCCCACACATAACAAGCACCATTCAGCCAATACACAAAAAGCACCATTGAGCTAACACACAGAAAGCACCATTCAGCCAACACACAACAAGCACCATTCAGCTAATACACAAAAAGCACCATCTAACCAATACACAAAACTCACCATTCAGCTAACACACAAAGCACCATTCAGCCCGCAGAGAACAAGCACCTTTCAGCCAACATATAACAAGCACCATTTAGCAAAGACACAAAAGGCACCATTCAGCCAACACAACAAGGACATTCAGGCAACACATAATCACAATTCAGCCAACACACAAAAGGCACCATTCAGCCAATACATAACAAGCACCAGTCAGCCAACACACAAACAGTACCATTCAGCCAACACACAAAAAGCACAATTCAGCCAACACACAACAAGCACCATTCAGCCAATACACAAAAAGCACCATTTAGCTAACACACAGAAAGCACCATTTAGCTAACACACAGAAAGCACCATTCAGCCAACACACAAAAGGCACCAGTCAGCCAACGCATCAGTAGCACCATTCAGCCAACACACAAAAGGCACCAGTCAGCCAACACATAACAAGCACAATTCAGCCAACACATTACAAGCACCATTCAGCCAACACACAGAAAGCACCATTCAGCCAAAATACAACAAGCACCATTCAGCCAATACACAAAATGCACCATTCAGCTATGACACAACAAGCACCATTCAGCTATGACACAAAAAGCACCATCTAACCAATACAAAAAACACACCATTCAGATAACACACAAAGCAACATTCAGCCCGCAGAGAACAAGCACCATTCAGCCAACACACAAGAAGCACCATTCAGCCAATACACAAACTGCACCATTCAGCCAAAACATAACAAGCACCATTCAGCCAACACACAAAAGGCACCATTCAGTCAACACATAACAAGAACCATTCAGCCAACACACAAAAAGCACCATTCAGCCAAAACATAAAAGGTACCATTCAGTCAACACATAAAAAGCACCATTCATCCAACACACAAAAAGCACCATTCAGGTAACACACAGAAAGCACCATTCAGCTAACACACAACAAGCACCATTCAGCTAACACACAAAAATCACCATTCAGCCAATGCATAAAAAGCACCATTCAGCCAATACACAAAAAGCACCATTCAGCCCACACATAACAAGCACCATTCAGCCAATACACAAAAAGCACCAATCAGCTAACACACAGAAATCACCATTCAGCTAACACACAGAAGTCACCATTAAGCCAAAACACAACAAGCACCATTAAGCCAACACACAAAAAGCACCATTTATTAAAACAGAAAAAGCACCATTTAGCCAACACACAAAAAGCATCATTCAGCCACACAAAAAGCACCATTCAGCCCGTAGAGAACAAGCACCATTCAGGTAATACAGAAAAAGCACCATTCAGCTAACACACAGAAAGCACCATTCAGCCAACACACAACAAGCACCATTCAGCCAATGCACAAAATGCACCATTCAGCTAACACACAAAAAGCACAATTTAGCTAACACATAATAAGCACCATTCAGCTAACACACAAAAGGCACCATCAGCGAACACATAACAAGCACATTCAGCCAACACATAAGCAGAATTCAGCCAACACACAAAAGGCACCATTCAGCCAACACACCGAAAGCACCATTCAGCTAAAACACAGAAGTCATCATTAAGCCAACACACAACAAGCACCATTAACCCAACACACAAAAAGCACCATTTAGCTAAAAGAGAAAAAGCACCATTCAGCCAAGACACAACAAGTACCATTAAACCAACACACAGAAAGCACCATTTAGCTAAAAGAGAAAAAGCACCATTCAGCCAACACACAAAAAGCACCATTCAGCCAACACACAAAAAGCACTATTCAGGCAACACACAAAAATCATCATTCAGCCACACACAAAGCACCATTCACCCGCAGAGAACAAGCACCATTCAGCTAACACACAGAAAGCAACATTTCACCTGACACACAAAAAGCACCATTCAGCCAAGACACAAAAGGCACCATTCAGCCAACACATAACAAGCACCATTCAGCCAACACACAAAAAACACTATTCAGCCCGCAGAACAAGCACCAGTCAACCAATACACAAAATGCATCATTCAGCCAACACATAACAAGCACCATTCAGCCCGCAGAACAAGCCCCATTCAACCAATACACAAAATGCACCATTTAGCTAACACACAACAAGCAGCATTCTGGTAATACACAAAAAGCACCATTCAACCAATACACAAAAAGCACCATTCAGCTAACACACAAAGCCCCATTCAGCCCGCAGAGAACAAGCACCATTCAGCCAACACACAAGAAGCACCATTCAGTCAATACACAAAATGCACCATTCAGCCAACACATAACAAGCACCATTCAGCCAACACATAATCACAATTCAGCCAACACAAAAAAGGCACCATTCAGCCAGTACATAACAAGCACAATTCAGCCAACACATAACAAGCACCATTCAGCCAACACACAAAAGGCACCATTCAGCCAACACATAACAAGCACCATTCAGCCAACACACAACAAGCACCATTCAGCAAAAACACAAAAAGTACCATTCAGTCAACATATAAAAAGCACCATTCAGCTAACACACAGAAATCACCATTTAGCCAACACACAACAAGCACTATTCAGCCAACACACCAAAACCACCATTCAGCCAACACACAGAAAGCACCATTCAACCTACACAAAACAAGCACCATTCAGCCAATACACAAAAAGCACCATTCAGCCAACACATAACATGCACTATTCAGCCAACACACAAGAAGTACCATTTAGTCAGCACACAAAAACCACCATTCACCCGATACGCAAAAGGCACTATTCAGCAACACACAGAAAGCACCATTGAGCCAACACACAGAAAGCACCATTCAGCCAATAGATTACAAGCAATATTAAGCAACACACAACATGCACTATTCAGCCAACACACAAAAAGCACCATTCAGCTAACACACAAAAAGCACCATTCAGCCAATACATAAAAGGCACCGTACAGCCAATAGATAAAAGGCACCATTCAGCCAACACACAACAAGATAACAAGCACCATTCACTCAACAGTTAACAAGCACCATTCAGCTAACACACAGAAGGCACCATTCAGCCAACACATAACAAGCACCATTCAGCCAACACACAAAAGGCACCATTCAGCCCGTACACAACAAGCACCATTCAGCCAATACACAAAAAGTACCATTCAGCCAACACACAACAAGCACGATTCAGCAAACACATAACAAGCACCATTCAGCCATCACACAGAAAGCACCATTCAGCCAACACACAGAAAGCACCATTCAGCCAACACACACCAAGCACAATTCAGCCAACACCCAAAAGGCACCATTCCACCAAAACACAAAAGGCACTATTCCGCCAACACATAACAAGCACCATTCAGCCAACACACAAAAGGCACCATTTAGCCCATACACAACAAGCACCATTCATCCAATACACAAAAACTACCATTCAGCTAACACACAGAAAGCACCATTCAGCCAACACACAACAAATAACACACAACAAGCACCATTCAGCTAACACACAAAAAGCACCATTCAGCCAACACGTAACAAGCTCAATTCAGCCAACACACAAAAGGAACAATTCAGCCAACACACAAAAGGAACCATTCAGCCAACACATAACAAACACAATTCAGCCAACACATAAAAATATCACTGCAAGTGGAAAGACATTAAACTGAAGACGAACACAAAAAGCACCATTCAGCCAACACACATAACAAACACAATTCAGCCAACACACAACAAGCACCATTCAGCCAACAGACAAAAAGCACCATTCAGCCAACACATAACAAGCACATTCAGCCAACACATCAGCACAATTCAGCCAACACATAACAAGCACCATTCAGCCAACACACAACAAGCACCATTCAGCCAAAACACAAAAAGAACCATTCAGCCAACACACAGAAAGCATCATTCAGCCAACACACAGAAAGCACCATTCAGCCCACACATAACAAGCACCATTCAGCCAATACACGAAAAGCACCATTCAGCTAACACACAGAAAGCACCATTCAGCCAACACACAACAAGCACCATTCAGCTAATACACAAAAAGCACCATCTAACCAATACACAAAACTCACCATTCAGCTAACACACAAAGCACCATTCAGCCCGCAGAGAACAAGCACCTTTCAGCCAACACATAACAAGCACCATTTAGCAAAGACACAAAAGGCACCATTGAGCCAAAACAACAAGGACATTCAGGCAACACATAATCACACTTCAGACAACACACAAAAGGCAACATTCAGCCAATACATAACAAGCACCAGTCAGCCAACACACAAACAGTACCATTCAGCCAACACACAAAAAGCACAATTCAGCCAACACACAACAAGCACCATTCATCCAATACACAAAAAGCACCATTTAGCTAACACACAGAAAGCACCATTTAGCTAACACACAGAAAGCACCATTCAGCCAACACACAAAAGGCACCAGTCAGCCAACACATAACAAGCACAATTCAGCCAACACATTACAAGCACCATTCAGCCAACACACAGAAAGCACCATTCAGCCAACATACAACAAGCACCATTCAGCCAATACACAAAATGCACCATTCAGCTATGACACAACAAGCACCATTCAGCTATGACACAAAAAGCACCATCTAACCAATACAAAAAAACACACCATTCAGATAACACACAAAGCACCATTCAGCCCGCAGAGAACAAGCACCATTCAGCCAACACACTAGAAGCACCATTCAGCCAATACACAACCTGCAAAAGGAACCATTCAGCCAACCCATAACAAGCACATTCAGCCAACACATAATCACAATTTAGGCAAGACACAAAAGGCACCATTCAGCCAACACACAACAAACACCATTCAGCCAAAACACAAAAAGTACCATTCAGTCAACACTTAAAAAGCACCATTCATCCAACACACACAAATCATCATTCAGCCAACAGACAAAAAGCACCATTCAGCCCACACGTAACAAGCACCATTCAGCCAATACACAAAAAGCACCATTCAGCTAACACACAGAAGTCACCATTCAGCTAACACACAGAAGTCACCATTAAGCCAACACACAACAAGCATCATTAAGCCAACACACAAAAAGCACCATTTATTAAAAAAGAAAAAGCACCATTTAGCCAACACACAAAAAGCACCATTCAGCCAACACACAAAAAGCATCATTCAGCCAAACAAAAAGCACCATTCAGCCCGTAGAGAACAAGCACCATTCAGCCAATACACAAAAAGCACCATTCAGCTAACACACAGAAAGCACCATTCAGCCAACACACAAGCACCATTCAGCCAATGCACAAAAAGCACCATTCAGCTAACACACAAAAAGCACCATTCAGCTAACACATAATAAGCACCATTCAGCTAACACACAAAAGGCACCATTCAGCGAACACATAAGCACATTGAGCCAACACATAAGCACAATTCAGCCAGCACACAAAGCACCATTCAGCCAACACACTGAAAGCACCATTCAACCCACACATAACAGCATCATTCAGCCAATACACACAAAAAGCACCATTCAGCTAACACACAGAAGTCACCATTAAGCCAACACACAACAAGCATCGTTAAGCCAACACACAAAAAGCACCATTTATTAAAAAAGAAAAAGCACCATTTAGCCAACACACAAAAAGCACCATTCAGCCAACACACAAAAAGCATCATTCAGCCACACAAAAAGCACCATTCAGCCCGTAGAGAACAAGCACCATTCAGGAAATACACAAAGAGCACCATTCAGCTAACACACAGAAAGCACCATTCAGCCAACACACAAGCACCATTCAGCCAACACACTGAAAGCACCATTCAACCCACACATAACAGCATCATTCAGCCAATACACACAGAAGTCACCATTCAGCTAACACACAGAAGTCACCATTAAGCCAACACACAACAAGCATCGTTAAGCCAACACACAAAAAGCACCATTCAGGCAACACACAAAAATCACCATTCAGCCACACACAAAGCACCATTCACCCGCAGAGAACAAGCACCATTCAGCTAACGCACAGAAAGCACATTTCACCTGACACACAAAAAGCACCATTCAGCCGAAACACAAAAGGCACCATTCAGACAATACATAACAAGCACCGTTCAGCCAATACACGAAAAACACCATTCAGCCCGCAGAACAAGCACCATTCAACCAATACACAAAATGCACCATTCAGCTAACACACAACAAGCACCATTCTGGTAATACACAAAAAGCACCATTAAACCAATACACAAAAAGCACCATTCAGCTAACACACAAAGCACCATTCAGCCCGCAGAGAACAAGCACCATTCAGCCAACACACAAAAAGCACCATTCAGCCAACACATAACAAGCACCATTCAGTCAACACATAAAAAGCAACATTCATCCAACACACATAAAGCATCATTCAGCCAACAGACAAAAAGCACCATTCAGCCCACACATAACAAGCACCATTCAGCCAATACACAAAAAGCACCAATCAGCTAACACACAGAAATCACCATTCAGCTAACACACAGAAGTCACCATTAAGCCAAAACACAACAAGCACCATTAAGCCAACACACAAAAAGCACCATTTATTAAAACAGAAAAAGCACCATTTAGCCAACACGCAAAAAGCACCATTCAGCCAACACACAAAAAGCATCATTCAGCCACACAAAAAGCACCATTCAGCCCGTAGAGAACAAGCACCATTCAGGTAATACACAAAAAGCACCATTCAGCTAACACACAGAAAGCACCATTCAGCCAACACACAACAAGCACCATTCAGCCAATGCACAAAATGCACCATTCAGCTAACACACAAAAAGCACAATTTAGCTAACACATAATAAGCACCATTCAGCTAACACACAAAAGGCACCATTCAGCGAACACATAACAAGCACATTCAGCCAACACATAAGCAGAATTCAGCCAACACACAAAAGGCACCATTCAGCGAACACACCGAAAGCACCATTCAGCTAAAACACAGAAGTCATCATTAAGCCAACACACAACAAGCACCATTAAACCAACACACAAAAAGCACCATTTAGCTAAAAGAGAAAAAGCACCATTCAGGCAACACACAAAAATCACCATTCAGCCACACACAAAGCACCATTCACCCGCAGAGAACAAGCACCATTCAGCTAACACACAGAAAGCAACATTTCACCTGACACACAAAAAGCACCATTCAGCCAAGACACAAAAGGCACCATTCAGCCAACACATAACAAGCACCATTCAGCCAACACACAAAAAACACCATTCAGCCCGCAGAACAAGCACCAGTCAACCAATACACAAAATGCATCATTCAGCCAACACATAACAAGCACCATTCAGCCCGCAGAACAAGCCCCATTCAACCAATACACAAAATGCACCATTCAGCTAACACACAACAAGCAGCATTCTGTTAATACACAAAAAGCACCATTCAACCAATACACAAAAAGCACCATTCAGCTAACACACAAAGCCCCATTCAGCCCGCAGAGAACAAGCACCATTCAGCCAACACACAAGAAGCACCATTCAGCCAATACACAAAATGCACCATTCAGCCAACACATAACAAGCACCATTCAGCCAACACACAAAAGGCACCATTGAGCCTACACATAACAAGCACATTCAGCCAACACATAATCACAATTCAGCCAACACAAAAAAGGCACCATTCAGCCAGTACATAACAAGCACAATTCAGCCAACACATAACAAGCACCATTCAGCCAACACATAACAAGCACCATTCAGCCAACACACAAAAGGCACCATTCAGCCAACACATAACAAGCACCATTCAGCCAACACACAACAAGCACCATTCAGCAAAAACACAAAAAGTACCATTCAGTCAACATATAAAAAGCACCATTCAGCCAATACACAAAAAGCACCATTCAGCTAACACACAGAAATCACCATTTAGCCAATACACAACAAGCACTATTCAGCCAACACACCAAAACCACCATTCAGCCAACACACAGAAAGCACCATTCAACCTACACAAAACAAGCACCATTCAGCCAATACACAAAAAGCACCATTCAGCAAACACATAACATGCACTATTCAGCCAACACACAAGAAGTACCATTTAGTCAACACACAAAAACCACCATTCAACCGATACACAAAATGCACCATTCAGCTAACACACAACAAGCAGCATTCTGTTAATACACAAAAAGCACCATTCAACCAATACACAAAAAGCACCATTCAGCTAACACACAAAGCCCCATTCAGCCCGCAGAGAACAAGCACCATTCAGCCAACACACAAGAAGCACCATTCAGCCAATACACAAAATGCACCATTCAGCCAACACATAACAAGCACCATTCAGCCAACACACAAAAGGCACCATTGAGCCTACACATAACAAGCACATTCAGCCAACACATAATCACAATTCAGCCAACACAAAAAAGGCACCATTCAGCCAGTACATAACAAGCACAATTCAGCCAACACATAACAAGCACCATTCAGCCAACACATAACAAGCACCATTCAGCCAACACACAAAAGGCACCATTCAGCCAACACATAACAAGCACCATTCAGCCAACACACAACAAGCACCATTCAGCAAAAACACAAAAAGTACCATTCAGTCAACATATAAAAAGCACCATTCAGCCAATACACAAAAAGCACCATTCAGCTAACACACAGAAATCACCATTTAGCCAATACACAACAAGCATTATTCAGCCAACACACCAAAACCACCATTCAGCCAACACACAGAAAGCACCATTCAACCTACACAAAACAAGCACCATTCAGCCAATACACAAAAAGCACCATTCAGCAAACACATAACATGCACTATTCAGCCAACACACAAGAAGTACCATTTAGTCAACACACAAAAACCACCATTCAGCCGATACACAAAAGGCACTGTTCAGCAACACACAGAAAGCACCATTCAGCTATAGAAAAAGCACCATGCAGCCAACACACAGAAAGCACCATTCAGCTATAGAAAAAGCACCATACAGCCAACACACAGAAAGCACCATTCAGTCAACACACAGAAACCACCTCTCAGCCACACAAAAAGCACCATACAGCCCACAAACAACAAGCACCATTCAGCCAACACGCACAAAGCACGATTCAGCCAATAGATTACAAGCAATATTAAGCAACACACAACATGCACTATTCAGCCAACACACAAAAAGCACCATTCGGCTAAAACACAACAAGCACCATTCAGCCAATACAAAAAAAGCACCATTCAGCTAAAACACAACAAGCACCATTCATCCAATACAAAAAAAGCACCATTCAGCTAACACACAAAAAGCACCATTCAGCCAACACATAAAAGGCACCATTCAGCCAACACAAAGAAGGCACCGTACAGCCAATAGATAAAAGGCACCATTTAGCCAACACACGAAAAGCACCATTCCGCCAACACACAAAAGGCAACATTCAGCCAACACACAACAAGATAACAAGCACCATTCAGTCAACAGTTAACAAGCACCATTCAGCTAACACACAGAAGTCACCATTCAGCCAACACATAACAAGCACCATTCAGCCAACACACAAAAGGCACCATTCAGCCCGTACACAACAAGCACCATTCAGCCAATACACAAAAAGTACCATTCAGCCAACACATAACAAGCACCATTCAGCCACCACACAGAAAGCACCATTCAGCCAACACACACCAAGCACCATTCAGCCAACACACACCAAGCACAATTCAGCCAACACCCAAAAGGCACCATTCCGCCAAAACACAAAAGGCACTATTCCGCCAACACATAACAAGCACCATTCAGCCAGCACACGAAAGGCACCATTCAGCCCGTACACAACAAGCACCATTCGTCCAATACACAAAAAGTACCATTCAGCTAACACACAGAAAGCACCATTCAGCCAACACACAACAAGCACCATTCAGCTAACACACAACAAGCACCATTCAGCTAACACACAAAAAGCACCATTCAGCCAACACGTAACAAGCTCAATTCAGCCAACACACAAAAAGAACCATTCAGCCAACACATAACAAACACAATTCAGCCAACACACAAAAATATCACTGCAAGTGGAAAGACATTAAACTGTAGACGAACACAAAAAGCAGCATTCAGCCAACACACCTAACAAACACAACTCAGCCAACAAACAACAAGCACCATTCAGCCAACAGACAAAAAGCACCATTCAGCCAACACATAAGAAGCACATTCAGCCAACACATCAGCACAATTCAGCCAACACATAACAAGCACCATTCAGCCAACACACAACAAGCACCATTCAGACAACACACAAACAGCACCATTCAGCCAACACACAGAAAGCATCATTCAGCCAACACACAGAAAGCACCATTCAGCCAATACACAAAAAGCACCATTCAGCTAACACACAGAAAGCACCATTAAGCCAACACACAACAAGCACCATTCAGCCAATACACAAAAAGAACCATTTAGCTAACACACAGAAAGCACCATTTAGCTAACACACAGAAAGCACCATTCAGCCAACACACAAAAGGCACCAGTCAGCCAACACATAACAAGCACAATTCAGCCAACACATTACAAGCACCATTCAGCCAACACACAGAAAGCACCATTCAGCCAACAAAGCACCATCTAACCAATACAAAAAACACACCATTCAGATAACACACAAAGCACCATTGAGCCCACAGAGAACAAGCACCATTCAGCCAACACACTAGAAGCACCATTCAGCCAATACACAAACTGCAAAAGGAACCATTCAGCCAACCCATAACAAGCACATTCAGCCAACACATAATCACAATTTAGGCAAGACACAAAAGGCACCATTCAGCCAACACATAATAAGCACCATTCAGCCAACACACAACAAACACCATTGAGCCAACACACAAAAAGTACCATTCAGTCAATACATAAAAAACACCATTCATCCAACACACATAAAGCATCATTCATCCAACAGACAAAAAGCACCATTCAGCCCACACATAACAAGCACCATTCAGCCAATACACAAAAAGCACCATTCAGCTAACACACAGAAGTCACCATTCAGCTAACACACAGAAGTCACCATTAAGCCAACACACAACAAGCATCATTAAGCCAACAAACAAAAAGCACCATTTCTTAAAAAAGAAAAAGCACCATTTAGCCAACACACAAAAAGCACCAGTCAGCCAACACACAAAAAGCATCATTCAGCCACACAAAAAGCACCATTCAGCCCGTAGAGAACAAGCACTATTCAGGTAATACACAAAAAGCACCATTCAGCTAACACATCGAAAGCACCATTCAGCCAACACACAAGCACCATTCAGCCAATTAACAAAATGCACCATTCAGCTAACACACAAAAAGCACCATTCAGCTAACACATAATAAGCACAATTCAGCCAGCACACAAAAGGCACCATTCAGCCAACACACTGAAAGCACCATTCAACCCACACATAACAGCATCATTCCGCCAATACACAAAAAGCACCATTCAGCTAAAAAACAGAAGTCATCATTAAGCCAACACACAACAAGCACCATTAAACCAACACAGAAAAAGCACCATTTAGCTAAAACAGAAAAAGCACCATTCAGCCAACACACAAAAGGCACCATTCAGCCAATACATAAGAAACACTATTCAGCTCACACATAACAAGCACCATTCAGCCAATACACAAAAAGCACCATTGAGCTAACACACAGAAAGCACCATTCAGCCAACACACAAAAAGCACCATTCAGCCAACACACAGAAAGCATCATTCAGCCAACACACAGAAAGCACCATTCAGCCAATACACAAACTGCACCATTCAGCCCACACATAACAAGCACCATTCAGCTAACACACAGAAAGCACCATTCAGCCAACACACAAAAAGCATCATTCAGCCAACACACAGAAAGCACCATTCAGCCAATACACAAACTGCACCATTCAGCCAACACATAACAAGCACCATTCAGCCAACACACAAAAGGCACCATTCAGCCAACCCATAACAAGCACATTCAGCCAACACGTAATCACAATTTAGCCAACACACAAAAGGCACAATTCAGCCAACACATAACAAGCACCATTCAGCCAACACAAACAAACACCATTCAGCCAACACACAAAAAGCACCATTCAGCCAAAACACAAAAAGTACCATCCAGTCAACACATAAAAAGCACCATTCATCCAACACACATAAAGCATCATTCAGCCAACACACAGAAAGCACCATTCAGCCAATACACAAACTGCACCATTCAGCCCACACATAACAAGCACCATTCAGCTAACACACAAAAAGCACCATTCAGCCAACACACAGAAAGCATCATTCAGCCAACACACAGAAAGCACCATTCAGCCAATACACAAACTGCACCATTCAGCCAACACATAACAAGCACCATTCAGCCAACACACAAAAGGCACCATTCAGCCAACCCATAACAAGCACATTCAGCCAACACGTAATCACAATTTAGCCAACACACAAAAGGCACAATTCAGCCAACACATAACAAGCACCATTCAGCCAACACAAACAAACACCATTCAGCCAACACACAAAAAGCACCATTCAGCCAAAACACAAAAAGTACCATCCAGTCAACACATAAAAAGCACCATTCATCCAACACACATAAAGCATCATTCAGCCAACAGACAAAAAGCACCATTCAGCCCACACATAACAAGCACCATTCAGCCAATACACAAAAAGCACCATTCAGCTAACACACAGAAGTCACCATTCAGCTAACACACAGAAGTCACCATTAAGCCAACACACAACAAGCACCATTAAGCCAACACACAAAAAGCACCATTTATTAAAACAGAAAAAAGCACCATTTAGCCAACACACAAAAAACATCATTCAGTAACACAAAAAGCACCATTCAGCCCGTAGAGAACAAGCACCATTCAGGTAATACACAAAAAGCACCATTCAGCTAACACACAGAAAGCACCATTCAGCCAACACAAAACAAGCACCATTCAGCCAATGCACAAAATGCACCATTCAGCTAACACACAAAAAGCACCATTTAGCTAACACATAATAAGCACCATTCAGCTAACACAGAAAAGGCACCATTCAGCGAACACATAACAAGCACATTCAGCCAACACATAAGCACAATTCAGCCAACACACCGAAAGCACCATTCAACCAATACACAAAAAGCACCATTCAGCTAAAACACAGAAGTCATCATTAAGCCAACACACAAAAAGCACCATTAAACAAACACACAAAAAGCACCATTTAACTAAAAGAGAAAAAGCACCATTCAGCCAGCACACAAAAAGCACCATTCAGGCAACACACAAAAATCACCATTCAGCCACACACAAAGCACCATTCACCCGCAGAGAACAAGCACCATTCAGCTAACACACAGAAAGCACATTTCACCTGAGACACAAAAAGCACCATTCAGCGAACACACAAAAGGCACCATTCAGCCAACACATAACAAGCACCGTTCAGCCAACACACAAAAAACACCATTCAGCCCGCAGAACAAGCACCATTCAACCAATACACAAAAAGCACCATTCAACCAATATACAAAAAGCACCATTCAGCTAACACACAAAGCACCATTCAGCCCGCAGAGAACAAGCACCATTCAGCCAACACACAAGAAGCACCATTCAGCCAATACACAAAATGCACCATTCAGCCAACACATAACAAGCACCATTCAGCCATCACACAAAAGGCACCGTTGAGCCTACACATAACAAGCACCATTCAGCCATCACACAAAAGGCACCATTGAGCCTACACATAACAAGCACATTCAGCCAACACATAATCACAATTCAGCCAACACACAAAAGGCACCATTCAGCCAATACATAACAAACACCATTCAGCCCACACATGACAAGCACCATTCAGCCAATAGATAACAAGCACCATTCAGCCAATACATAACAAGCACCATTCAGCCCACACATAACAAGCACCATTCAGCCAATACACAAAAAGCACCATTCAGCTAACACACAGAAAGCACCATTCAGCCAACACACAAAAAGCACCATTCAGCCAACACACACAAAGCATCATTCAGCCAACACACAGAAAGCACCATTCAGCCCACACATAACAAGCACCATTCAGCCAACACTTAATCACAATTAAGCTAACACATAACAAGCACCATTCAGCCAACACACAACAAACACCATTCAACCAACACACAACAAACACCATTCAACCAACACACAAAAAGCACCATTCTGCCAAAACACAAAAAGTACCATTCAGTCAACACATAAAAAGCACCATTCATCCAACACACATAAAGCATCATTCAGCCAACAGACAAAAAGCACCATTCAGCCAAACACAGAAAAAGCACCATTCAGCTAACACACAGAAGTCACCATTAAGCCAAAACACAACAAGCACCATTAAACAACACACAAAAAGCACAATTTGTTAAAACAGAAAAAGCACCATTTAGCCAACACACAAAAAGCATCATTCAGCCACACAAAAAGCACCATTCAGCCCGTAGAGAACAAGCACCATTCAGGTAATACACAAAAAGCACCATTCAGCTAACACACAGAAAGCACTATTCAGCCAACACACAACAAACATCATTAAGCCAAGACAGAAAAAGCACCATTTATTAAAAAAAGGAAAAGCACCATTTAGCCAAACACAAAAAGCACCATTTAGCCAACACAGAAAAAGCATCATTCAGCTACACAAAAAGCACCATTCAGCCCGTAGAGAACAAGCACCATTCAGGTAATACACAAAAAGCACCATTCAGCTAACACACAGAAAGCACCATTCAGCCAACACACAACAAGCACCATTCAGCCAATGCACAAAATGCACCATTCAGCTAACACACAAAAAGCACAATTTAGCTAACACATAATAAGCACCATTCAGCTAACACACAAAAGGCACCATTCAGTAAACACATAACAAGCACATTCAGCCAACACATAAGCACAATTCAGCCAACACACAAAAGGCACCATTCAGACAACACACCGAAAGCACCATTCAGCTAAAACACAGAAGTCATCATTAAGCCAACACACAACAAGCACCATTAAACCAACACACAAAAAGCACCATTTAGCAAAAAGAGAAAAAGCACCATTCAGCCAACACACAACAAGTACCATTAAACCAACACACAGAAAGCACCATTTAGCTAAAAGAGAAAAAGCACCATTCAGCCAACACACAAAAAACACTATTCAGCCAACACACAAAAGTCACCATTCAGCTAACACACAAAGCACCATTCAGCCCGCAGAGAACAAGCACATTTCAGCCAACACACATGAAGCACCATTCAGCCAATACATAAAATGCACCATTCAGCCAACACATAACAAGCACCATTCAGCCAAAACACCAAAGGCACCATTGAGTCTAAACATAACAAGCACATTCAGCCAACACATAATCACAATTCAGCCAACACAAAAAAGGCACCATTCAGCCAATACATAACAAGCACCATTCAGCCAAAACACAAAAAGTACCATCCAGCCAAGACACAAAAAGCACCAATCAGCAAACACACAGAAAGCATCATTCAGCCAACACACAGAAAGCACCATTCAGCCCACACATAACAAGACACCATTCAGCCAATACACAAAAAGCACCATTCAGCTAACACACAGAAAGCACCATTCAGCCAACACAGAACAAGCACCATTCAGCCAATACACAAAAAGCACCATTCAGCTAACACACAGAAAGCACCATTCAGCTAACACACAAAGCACCAGTCAGCCAACACACAAAAGGCACCAGTCAACCAACACATAACAAGCACAATTCAGCCAACACATTACAAGCACCATTCAGCCAACACACAGAAAGCACCATTCAGCCAACACACAACAAGCACCATTCAGCCAATACACAAAATGCACCATTCAGCCAACACATAACAAGCACCATTCAGTCAACACATAAAAAGCACCATTCATCCAACACACATAAAGCATCATTCAGCCAACAGACAAAAAGCACCATTCAGCCCACACATAACAAGCACCATTCAGCCAATACACAAAAAGCACCATTCAGCTAACACACAGAAAGCACCATTCAGCCAACACACAACAAGCACCATTCAGCCAATACACAAAAAGCACCATTTAGCTAACACACAGAAAGCACCATTCAGCTAACACACAAAGCACCAGTCAGCCAACACACAAAAGGCACCAGTCAACCAACACATAACAAGCACAATTCAGCCAACACATTACAAGCACCATTCAGCCAACACACAGAAAGCACCATTCAGCCAACACACAACAAGCACCATTCAGCCAATACACAAAATGCACCATTCAGCTATCACACAACAAGCACCTTTCAGCTCATACACAAAAAGCACCATTTAACCAATACAAAAAAACGCACCATTCAGATAACACACAAAGCACCATTCAGCCCGCAGAGAACAAGCTCTGTTCAGCCAACACACAAGAAGCACCATTCAACCAAGACATAACAAGCACCTTTCAGCCAACACAAAAAGCACCATTCAGCCAATACACAAAAAGCATCATTCAGCTAACATACAAAAAGCACCATTCAGCTAATACACGAAAGGCACCAGTCAGCCAACGCATCAGTAGCACCAGTCAGCCAACACATAACAAGCACTATTCAGCCAATACATAACAAGCACCATTCAGCCAACACACAATAAGCACCATTCAGCCAAAGCATAACAAGAACCATTCAGCCAACACACAACAAGCGCCATTCAGCCAACACACAAAGCACCATTCAGTTCGTAGAGAACAAGCACCACTGAACACAAAAAGCACCATTCAGCTAACACACAGAAAGCACCATTCAGCCAACACAGAACAAGCACCATTCAGCCAATACACAATATGCACCATTCAGCTAACACACAACAAGTATCATTCAGCTAATACACAAAAAGCACTATTCAACCAATACACAAAAAGCACCATTCAGCTAACACGCAAAGCACCATTCAGCCATCACACAAAAGGCACCATTCAGCCTACACATAACAAGCACATTCAGCCAACACATAATCACAATTCAGCCAACACACAAAAGGCACCATTCAGCCAATACATAACAAACACCATTCAGCCAACACAAAAAGTACCATTCAGCCAACACAGAAAAAGCACCATTCAGCCAACACACAGAAAGCATCATTCAGCCAACACACAGAAAGCACCATTCAGCCCACACATAACAAGCACCATTCAGCCAATACACAAAAAGCACCATTTAGCTAACACACAGAAAGCACCATTCAGCCAACACACAAAAAGCACCATTCAGCCAACACACAGAAAGCATCATTCAGCCAACACACAGAAAGCACCATTCAGCCAATACACAAACTGCACCATTCAGCCAACACACAAAAGGCACCATTCAGCCAACCCATAACAAGCACATTCAGCCAACACATAATCACAATTTAGCCAACACACAAAAGGCATCATTCAGCCAACACATAACAAGCACCATTCAGCCAACACACAAACAAACACCATTCAGCCAACACACAAAAAGCACCATTCAGCCAAAACACAAAAAGTACCATTCAGTCAACACTTAAAAAGCACCATTCATCCAACACACATAAAGCATCATTCAGCCAAAAGACAAAAAGCACCATTCAGCCCAAACACAAAAAGTACCATTCAGTCAACACTTAAAAAGCACCATTCATCCAACACACATAAAGCATCATTCAGCCAAAAGACAAAAAGCACCATTCAGCCCACACATAACAAGCACCATTCAGCCAATACACAAAAAGCACCATTCAGCTAACCCACAGAAGTCACCATTCAGCTAACACACAGAAGTCACCATTAAGCCAACAGACAACAAGCATCATTAAGCCAACACACAAAAAGCACCATTTATTAAAAAAGGAAAAAGCACCATTTAGCCAACACACAACAAGCACCATTCAGCCAATGCACAAAATGCACCATTCAGCTAACACACAAAAAGCACCATTCAGCCAACACATAACAAGCACCATTCAGCTAACACACAAAAGGCACCATTCAGCCAACACATAACAAGCACATTGAGCCAACACATAATCACAATTCAGCCAACACACAAAAGGCACCATTCAGCCAATACATAACAAACACCATTCAGCCAAAACAAAAAGTACCATTCAGCCAACACAGAAAAAGCACCATTCAGCCAACACACAGAAAGCACCATTCAGCCCACACATAACAAGCACCATTCAGCCAATACACAAAAAGCACCATTCAGCTAACACACAGAAAGCACCATTCAGCCAACACACAAAAAGCACCATTCAGCCAACACACAGAAAGCATCATTCAGCCAACACACAGAAAGCACCATTCAGCCAATACACAAACTGCACCATTCAGCCAACACACAAAAGGCACCATTCAGCCAACCCATAACAAGCACATTCAGCCAACACATAATCACAATTTAGCCAACACACAAAAGGCACCATTCAGCCAACACATAACAAGCACCATTCAGCCAACAAACAAAAAGCACCATTCAGCCAACACACAAAAAGCACCATTCAGCCAAAACACAAAAAGTACCATTCAGTCAACACATAAAAAGCACCATTCATCCAACACACATAAAGCATCATTCAGCCAACAGACAAAAAGCACCATTCAGCCCACACATAACAAGCACCATTCAGCCAATACACAAAAAGCACCATTCAGCTAACACACAGAAGTCACCATTCAGCTAACAGACAGAAGTCACCATTAAGCCAACAGACAACAAGCATCATTAAGCCAACACACAAAAAGCACCATTTATTAAAAAAAGAAAAAGCACCATTTAGCCAACACACAAAAAGCATCATTCAGCCAACACACAAAAAGCATCATTCAGCCCCACAAAAAGCACCATTCAGCCCGTAGAGAACAAGCACCATTCATGTAATACACAAAAAGCACCATTCAGCTAACACACAGAAAGCACCATTCAGCCAACACATAACAAGCACCATTCAGCTAACACACAAAAAGCACCATTCAGCCAACACATAACAAGCACCATTCAGCTAACACACAAAAAGCACCATTCAGCCAACACATAACAAGCACCATTCAGCTAACACACAAAAAGCACCATTCAGCCAACACATAACAAGCACCATTCAGCTAACACACAAAAGGCACCATTCAGCTAACACACAGAAAGCACCATTCAGCCAACACACAACAAGCACCATTCAGCCAATGCACAAAATGCACCATTCAGCTAACACACAAAAAGCACCATTCAGCCAACACATAACAAGCACCATTCAGCTAACACACAAAAGGCACCATTCAGCCAACACATAACAAGCACATTGAGCCAACACATAAGCACAATACAGCCAACACACAAAAGGCACCATTCAGGCAACAACCCGAAAGCACCATTCAACCCACACATAACAGCACCATTCAGCAAGAATCCAACCAACTATTAAAAAAAGAAGAAGCAACATTCAGCCAAGAAAAAAAAAAGCATCATTCAGCCAACTAAGAAGAAAAGCAACATTCAGCCAACAACAAAAAACATCAGTCAGCCTACTAAAAGAAAACATCATTCAGCCAACAGACTAAAAAGCAACATTTAGCCATCTACAACAACAACAAAATCAGCCAGCTACAAAAAGCAAAAGCAGCATTCAGCCGACAAAAAAAAGGGGGAAATAAAAAACTACTTTAAAAAAAGAAAAATAGAAAGAAGCAACATTCAGCCAACAAAAAAACCCAAAACAAAACAAAACAAAAAAAAAAAAAAAAAACCCCATAAAACATCAATCAGCCCACTAAAAGAAAACATCATTCAGCCAATGGATAAAAAATTCAGTCAACTACAAAAAAGCATCATTCAGCAAACTTTTTTTTTTTTTTTTTTTTTTTTTTCTTAAGAAGAAAAAAAGAAGCAACTTTCAGCTAACTAAAAAAATAAGCATCATTTAGCCAACTATGAAAACAAAACAAATACAAATAAAAGAAGCAACCTTCAGTCAACTAAAAATTAAGCATCATCTAGCCAACTAAAAAACCCAAAACATTCAGCCAATTATAAAGAAGCAATATTCAGCCAACAAAAAAATAAAAAAATAAAAAAAAGCATCATTCAGCCAACTAAAAAAAAAAAAAAAGAAAGAAAAAAAAAGGAAAAAAAGAAGAAAAAAAAAGCCAATTCAAACAAAAGACATCTAACATCGGTGGTTCCCTGCAGACTGCCGACACTGGAACTGTGACAGGCGAACCTGAAAACAAAAAGCAGCATTTAGCCAACTAAAATAAAAAGCAGCATTCAGCCAACTAAAACAAAAAGCAACATTCAGCCAGCTAAAATAAAAAGCAGCATTCAGCCAACTAAAACAAAAAGCGACTTTTAACCATCTGATCAGAAAAAAGAGAGGATCATTCAGCCATCTAAAAAAAAGAACAACAACATTAGGCAACTGAACAAAAACATCATTCAGCCAACTAATTTTTTTTAATTTTTAATTTTAATGGAAAGCAACATTCAGCCAATTTAAGAAAGCAACATTTGGCCAACTTAAAAAAGCATCACTCAGCCAGCTAAAAACAACAACAACAATACAACAAAAAACCGAAAAAAGAAAAAAAAGGAATCATTCAGCCAACTATAGAAGAAAAAAACAACCCAGCAACATTCAGCCAAACAACAACAACAAAAATATAAAAAGAAAAAAGAGCATCATTCAGCCAACCATGAAAAAGAGTATCATTCAGCGACTATTATGAAAAAGAAAAAAAAGAAAAAAAAAAGAAGCAACTTTCAGTCAACTAAAAAAAGAACAGTAACATTTAGCCAACTAAACAAAAACATCATTCAGCCAACTTAAAAAAAAAAAGCATCAGCAACATTTAGCCAACTAAACAAAAACATCATTCAGCCAACTTAAAAAAAAAAAGCATCAATCAGCCAAACTAAAAAAAAAAAAAAAAAAAAAAAAAAATTAAATGGAGAGCAACATTCAACCAGTCAACAAAAAAAGGTTTTAAAAAAAAGAAAAGCATCACTCAGCCAACTCTCTCTCTCTCTCTCTCTCTCTCTCTATATATATATATATATATATATATATGAGCATCATTAAGCAAACTATTAAAAAAGAAAAAAAAAGAAGAAATAAAAAAAGCAACTTTCAGCCAACTAAGAAAAATAAGTATCATTTAGCCAACTATCAAAACAAAACAAAAAACATCATTTAGTCAACTATAAAAACAACATTCAGCCAACTATATAAAAAGGCAACATTTGGCCCATACTGAGAAAAAAAAAGCATCATTCAGCTAACAACAACAACAACAACCAAAAAAGGCTTCATTCAGCCAATTTAAAAGAAAACGCAAAAAAACAGCAACATTCAGCCAACTAAAAAACACAAACAAAACAAAAAGCATCAATCAGCCATTTCAAACAAAAGACAAAAAACAACATTCAGCCTCCTACCAAAAAAGAAAAAAAAAAAAAAGATTAAAACTACTAAAAACTAAATAAAATTATATATATATATATATATTTATATATATATATATATATATAAAGCAGCATTCAGCTAACAAAAACGAGAACCTATATCGAAGCGGCATGCACCCAGCCACTAAAAAAAATATATAAAAAAGATAAAAACGCAACATTCAGCCAACTAAAACAAAAAGCAACATTCAGCCAACTAAAACAAAAAGCGTCATTCAGCTAACTAAAACAAAAAACAGCATTCAGCCAACTAAAACAAAAGCAACTTTCAGCCAAATGGACAGAAAAAAAGAGAGGATCAGTCAGCCAACTGAGAAAAGAACAGCAACATTTAGCCAACTAATCAAAAACATCATTCAGCCAACTTTTTTAAAGAGCATCATTCAGCCAACTAAATATTAAAAAAAAAAATTAAATGGAAAGCATCATTCAGCCAACCAAAACAAAAAGAAGGGGAGGCAGGGGGGCAACATTCTGAAAAAAAAAAAAAGAAAAAAGAAGAAGAAGAAGAAAACATTGTTCAGCCAACTAGAAACAAAGGCATCATTCAGCCAACTAAATAAAGAAAAGCAACATTCAGGCAACTGGACAAAAAGTATCATTCAGTCAGGGGGGGGGGGGGGGGGGGGGGGGAAGAAGAAGAGGAAAACCATGCAACCAGTTTAAGACAGCCAACTAAAATTTTTTTTTAAAAACATCATTCAGCCAACTTAAAGAAAAGAAACAGTAATATTCAGCCAAATAAAAAACAACCCACACACACATCAATCAGCCAACTAAAAAACTAGCATCATTCAGCCAAGACACAAAAAGCAACATTCAGCGAACTAAAAAAAAAGGGAGGAGGAGGAGGCGGGGGCGCAAGTGGGGGGGTGGGGGAGGGGTGTGGGGGCAACATTCTGCCAAAAAAAAAAGGGGGGGGGGAAAGGAAAAAAAAGCATTGTTCAGCCAGCTCGATAAAGAAACGCAACATTTGGGCAACTAGACAAAAAGTACCATTCAGCAACTATTACAAAAAAGAGAGAAAAAAAAAGAAGCAACTTTCAGCCAGCTAAAGAAAGAACAGCATCATTCAGCCAACTAAAAAAAAAAAAAAAAAAAAAAAACAACCAAAAAAGCCAATTCAAACAAAAGACATCTAACATTGGTGGTTCCCTGCAGACTGCCGACGCTGGAACTGTGACAGACGAACCTGAAAACAAAAAGCAGCATTCAGCCAACTAAAATAAAAAGCAGCATTCAGCCAACTACAACAAAAAGCAGCATTCAGCCAACTAAAATAAAAAGCAGCATTCAACCAACTAAAACAAAAAGCAGCATTCAACCAACTAAAACAAAAAGCAGCATTCAGCCAACTAAAACAAAAAGCAACTTTCAGCCAACTGAACAGAAAAAAAAGAGAGGATCATTCAGCCAACTAAAAAAAAGAACAGCAACATTTAGCCAACTAAATAAAAACATCATTCAGCCAACTTTAAAATTTTTTTTTTATAGAGCATCATTCAGCCAAATATTAAAAAAAAAAAAATAAAATTGAAAGCAATATTCAGCCAATTTAAGAAAGCAACTTTCAGCCAATTTAAGAAAGCATCATTCAGCCAACTTAATACAGCATTACTCAGCCAATTAAAATACAAAATAAAAACAAAAACAAAAAAAGCATCATTCAACCAACTATAAAAAAAGAAGAAAAAAACGGCAACATTCAGCCAGTCAACAAAAAAAAGGTAAAATAAAAAAAGATAGGGAAAAAAAAAAAGCATCATTCAGTCAACGAAAAAAAAAAAAAGAAAAAAAAAAAGGAAAACCATGGAACCAGTTTAAAAAAGCCTCATTCAACCAGTTTAAGAAAGCCAACAGTAATATTCAGCCAAAAAAAACCAAAAACAAAAAAACACACACTAAAAAAAAACCCACACACACATCAATCAGCCAACTAAAAAACTAGCATCATTCAGCCAAGACACAAAAAGCAACATTCAGCAATCTAAAAAAAAGGGAGGAGGAGGAGGCGGGGGTGCAAGTGGGGGGAGGGGGTGGGGGCAACATTCTGCCAAAAAAAAAGGGGGGAAAAAAGGAAAAAAAAAAAAAGCATTGTTCAGCCAACTCGACAAAGAAATGCAACATTCGGGCAACTAGACAAAAAGTACCATTCAGCAACTATTACAAAAAAAGGGAAAAAAAAAGAAAGAAAAAAAGAAGCAACTTTCAGCCAACTAAAAAAAGAACAGCAACATTTAGCCAGCTAAACAAAAATATCATTCAGCCAACTATTAAAAAAAAAAAGCATCATTCAGCCAAACTAAATATATATATTTTTTAAATTAAATGGAAAGCAACATTCAGCCAATTTATGGAAGCAACATTCAGCCAACTTAAGAAAGCATCACTCAGCCAGCTAAAAAAAGAAAAGAAAAAAGAAAGGCATCATTCAGCCAACTATAAAAAAGAAGGAAAAACAGCAGCATTCAACCAATCAACAAAAACAGGTTAAAAAAAGAAAAGTATCACTCAGCCAACTATATATATATATAGTATGTGTGTGTGTGTGTGTGTGTGTGTGTGTGTGTGTGTGTGTGTAGTCACATTTTGGTGTGTGTATGTAACATAGATATAATGTTTTATGTTAACAAAAGCGTTTTTGTAAAGCACCTAGAGCAGGTTTCTGGATAGTGTGCTATATAAGTATCCATTATTATAATTATTTATATATATATATATATATATATATATATATATATATATATATATATATATATATATATAAGAGCATCATTCAGCAAACTATTAAAAAAGAAGAAAAAAAAGAAAAAAAGCAACTTTCAGCCAACTAAAAAGAATAATTATCATTTAGCCAACTATCAAAAAAAAAGAAAAGAAAAAAAAAGAAGCAGCTTTCAGTCAAGTAAAAAATAAGCATCACTCAGTCAACTAAAAAAAAACAACATTCAGCCAACTATATTAAAAAAAAGGCAACATTTGGCCTCAACTGAGAAAAAAAAAATAGCATCATTCAGCCAACTAAAAAAAAAGAAGCATCATACAGCCAACTAAAAAGAAAAAAAAAAAAAAAAAAAAATTCAGCCAATTTTTTAAACACACACAAACAACGGCAACATTCAGCCAATTCAAACAAAAAAGAAAAAGCAACAGTCTCCTCTGTTGTGTGGCCTCCTGGCGATCTAACAATGATGGTTCCCTGCAGACTGCCGATGTTGGAACTGTGACAGACGAACCTGGGTGTAGCAGTGTCTGGGGGAATCTAAAATAAGCATCATTTAGTCAACTAAAGAAACAACATTCAGCCAACTATATATAAATAGCAACATTCAGCCAACTGAGAAAAAAAAGCATCATTCAGCCAACTAAAAAAAAAAAAAAAAAGCTTAATTCAGCCAATTTAAAAGAAAACAAAAAATAGCAACATTCAGCCTACTAAAAAAACAAAACAATAAAAAGCATCAATCAGCCAATTCAAACAACAGACAAACAGCAACATTCAGCCATCTGCCAAAAAAAAAGAAGAAAAAAAAGAATAAAACTACTAAAAACTAAATAAAATTGTATATATAAAAAAAAACAGCATTCAGCTAACTAAAACGAAAACCATCAATATATCGAGATATATATGATATATATATATATATATATATATATATATATATATATATATATATATATATATATATATATAAATAAACGCAACATTCAGCCAACTAAAACAACAAGCAACATTCAGCCAACTAAAACAAAAAGCAACATTCAGCCAACTAAAACAACAAGCAACATTCAGCCAACTGAAACAAAAAGCAACATTCAGCCAACTAAAACAACAAGCAACATTCAGCCAACTGAAACAAAAAGCAACATTCAGCCAACTAAAACAACATTCAGCCAACTGAAACAACAAGCAACATTCAGCCAACTAAAACAAAAAGCAACTTTCAGCCAACTAAAACAAAAAGCAACTTTCAGCCAACTAAAACAAAAAGCAACTTTCAGCCGACTGGACAGAAAAAAGAGAGGATCATTCAGCTAACTGAAAAAACAAAACAAAACAAAAAACAAAAAAAACAAAAAACCAGCAACATTTAGCCAACTAATCAAAAACATCATTCAGCCAACTTTGTTTTTTAAAAGAGCCAACTAAATATTTATATATATATATAAAAAAAAATATAAAAAAAAGGAAAGCAACATTCAGCCAAAAAAGAAGGGGGGGGGGGGGGGCAACTTTAAAAAAAAAAATTTTTAAACATTTTTTTAATTCCATTTTGATAGGTTGACATTTTACAACAACAACAGCATCTTAATGGACATTTATAAAGAAGAAAAAACAAACAAAGAACAAAAAAACAAACCAAAAAAACAAACACCATTAATACTCTCATAGAAACAGCCAAGCAGCTGGATTATACACTGGTTGGTTATCATCATGGAGCATTATCATTCATTTCTTAAGATCTTACACAAGCTGTCAAGGAATACAAACTGTCAAGTATCTTAGAACACGTTCACAGAAAGTGAACACCTCAATCATTTCTTATGAATATCAATAATCAGTATCAGTATCAGTAGCTCAAGGAGGCGTCACTGCGTTCGGACAAATCCATATACGCTACACCACATCTGCCAAGCAGATGCCTGACCAGCAGCGTAACCCAACGCGCTTAGTCAGGCCTTGAGAAAAAAAAAATGTATATATATATATATATATATACATGTATATATATATATATATATATAGAGAGAGAGAGAGAGAGAGAGAGAGAGAGAGAGAGAGAAGCGTACATACATAAATAAATAAATAATAATTATGATGAAAAAAAAAGTAGTAATGAAAATAATGATAAAATAATAATAATAATAATAAATAAATAATTAAATAAATAAGACAACAATGATGATAAATAAGCAAATAAATATAAAACATGAAGATACACATTCACACATACACCCACACATGCATAACAGATATGCCCCCAAAACGCAGTTTCATAGATATGAAAGCACAGTCAAATACATATAAACGTACATGAGCTCCAACACACACACACACACACACACACACACACACACACACACACACACCACAAATTTCCCTGCACCTCCTCTACCCCCTCCTCCACACACTCGGAGTTTCTAGTCTATGTATCGCAGCTTCCACGGCACACACACCCACACACACCCACACAAACACGCACACGCACACACAGATGAACACTTACTTGTACAAACACACACACACACGTCCATATCTCCCACCCCCAACCCCACACACATATATACAAAGATATATATATAATATATACGTTCCAATATCCTGATGCTCCCACAGTGTAGGCATGCATACACTCACATACCTCATCCTCTATCTCACCTCCTCCCTGCACCCCCACCTCCCTCTCACACACACACACACAACACACACACACACACACATGCACAGAACTCTCCTGACACTTGTGTACACTTACACTCTCACGCATGCACAAACGCACTCAAAAACATAGACCCACACATACACACAAACACACACACGCACAGAGGCTGCCACTGATTGGCCGCAAGAGGGATGGGAAAAGATCTCTGATGCCAAGAATGTGGCGTCTAGTGTGTTGCTCAGTCTACTGTATTTGGAAAAGCCCATAGAGACTCTGTTCTGTTTTGAAGAAATTTGCGCAATGTTGGTTTGGAAATGATGCCGATATTTGTTTGATTTGCAAAGCATCGTGCTCTACCTTTCATGTTAGACTTACGGCCGCTCCCGCTCTCTGCTTTTATTTCTTTGAGGAGATCGATGGTGTGATGGCCTTGTACCTGTTCTTTTTGATATTCTTTGACTTTTCTGAGGATTTCCGATTTTCCTAGATGTAGGCCGCTCGTTGGTGTTGCTTTACCAGCAAGTCTGTCAGCTCGCTCATTTCCCTTAACTCCTGCATGTCCCGGGCAGTATGACCATGTGATTTTTTTTATCTGAAAGTTGCGCATTGCCTTATGCCACTCTGGGCTTCCCATTCCGTTTTCAATTTTCTGTATGAGGTTCATTGAGTCTGTTAGAATCATGGCATGTTGGTTTCCGGGCGTATGGATGGACGATAGCCACTGGAGGGCATGTGTCACAGCTTCAACTTCCATCGTTAGGCTGGAGGTTGTGACTTTGTAGGCAGCATTCTCTTCCCTAACTGTTTTTCCATTTTGTTTCGCAGTGAATCCCCAACCGGATTGGTCTTTGGTGACTGAGCCATCTGTGTATATGATGATGTCCTCTTCTTTACTGTTTTCTTCTATGAGTAGCTTCACTTCCGCATCAGTTTTGCCCTCTGGCCATTCCCGACAATGTCTTCCTAGAGTGGGTGAAATGGCTGTGTTGAATAGATGGTTGAGGTTTTCGGGGTTTTTCTCCCATTCTTTTGTTTCTTTCAGGTCTTGTACTCGGCATACTAGCTGGATTGTGTCTTCTGCTTGCCCCATCCATGATCTTCCTCGCCCTAGACGGCTGCCTTTTGGTTCTTTGACTGCGTCATGCAGTGGGTTTTGAGGGTTTTCTAATGCTTTGAAGTAGGTCTTGACCTGTTCTAACTTGTTTCTGGCCTGCACTGAAGGAAGGTCAAGCAGGTATCGCATGGTTTCCGTGGGCGTGTCTTTTGTTGTTCCAAGGATCAGCCTCATAGCTTCATTTTGTACTCTTTCTAATTTTAGGAGGTTGCTTTTAGACGGTGTTGTTAGCCCAAGTCCGTAGTCGATCACACTAAGGACGAGTGATTGGTATAGCAGGAAGAGGTGGCGTTGTTCAATACCTTTGGTTGCCATTGCCTTTAGGACTGAAAGGCCTTTTTTGCATTTGAGAACAGTATTTTCCGTATGTTTTCTGAAGGTCAGCATCCTGTCGAAGTGTATTCCTAGGTAGCGTAGGCATTCAGTTTTCTCGTTCTGAATCCCATCGAATGACATAGAAGGTGGTGCTTTGCTCGCGGTTCTGTTGTTCAGGGTGCACAGCAACGTTTGGGCTTTCGCTGGATTGATGGAAGATCCTGTGTCTTTGCACCATTGAGCAATATTGTTTAGTTGTTTCTGGACGGCTTTGGTTCTTTCTTGAGCATCTTTCGAAGTTTTGAAGACCAGGCCATCATCCGCAAGAGTAAGCACCCGAGCTATTCCATTGTTGTTTAAGTCTGCAAGGCCCTTCGTGTAGACATTGTAGAGGACAGGAGAGAGCGGAGACCCTTGTGGCAGTCCCATGGATAGTTTAGAAGGTGCAGACATCCAATCTCCGAGGCGTAGGACGATGGTTCTTTCCTGAAGCGCTGCTGCTATCCATCTTGTCAGTGTCAAACTTACTCCATACCTTAGTAGCAGCTCCATGAGGTGTGCAAACTGGACTTTATTGTAGGCATCTTCAGGGTCGATTGCTACTGCTAGTGTTTCTTCTTTCCTTTGAAATCCTTCATACACCTCATATGCAAAAGCAGCTGCATTTTCCCATGTGGACTTGCCTGTTCTGTAACCACCTATCTATCAATAAAAAGAAAATAAATATGGGTGGTTAATTTTCGTTAATCATGAACAGGTTACTAATCATTTGTGATCAATAATTTGTAAGGCAGCCATCTGGCAGAGAAAATGGTATGGTTAAAGTTAATATATGCATTATCTTCTTCAGTTCTATATCAAGTTTTTAATTTGTTAAAAAAACAACAACTGATATTTGTGGAAAGCTGTCCTCAATTTTACATAAATATAAGTAATACTTTGCAAACAATATTATAAAACACAAAACAGCATCAGTTGTTATTGTCACATCATGTCCAAATAGCACAAGTGATTCTATTAATTTTAAATTTCCTGCGTTTACACATCTCTTTTATCAAGTCCGTTAAAGCGTTCCAAAACATTTGCACATAATTACATTTCCAAAAAGCATGATCAATACTGTCTTTGTGTTCTCTACAAAAACTACAGTTGTTATTATCCGTAACACCAATTTCTTTTAAAACAATTTTTTTACATAAACATCGGTGTATTATTTTCAGCTGAAACCATTTCAGCTTTACATCAACTATCTTGTGTGCATGCATAAAACAAGATTTCTAGTTATGATGCATCAAAAGCTTTAAGTCCCATTTCTCACAACATTTTGGTTTCATATCATTTTTAATCAACACATCATAATATGGTCTTGAGCCTTTAGAAACAGAAAACAAGTGTTTGAAGCAGAGCGAAGTATTTGTGTGTCTGTTGCTATTCACATGAATATTATGCTTTTTAACTAATTCGTTTACTGTTGATTTATATCCAGCATAAGTAAGGAAATCAATGTGCCAATCATATTTTTCTTTGAAGCATACATATGAAAAAACTTTACCATCATCATCAAAAAACTCTGCAAGACAATACACATCATGATTACTGAGCAGTCTGGATATAATACACTTTTTACCAATTAGAACACAATGGTTCTGCAAGCAGTTCTGCTGAGTTTTTTGGTTCACATTAATAAAGAAAACCTTATAACTTTCAAACACATTTGTCCAGAACTGGTTATATTTGGCAAAATTTAAGATAAACTCTGGACCATATTTATCAATAGCTGGCCATTGGGGAAGTTACACAACACACTTGTGATTTGATTTTTCAGCTTTATGAATCCAGGAAAGCTTTAAAGATAAGGCAAACAATTTAACATCAGGAAGACCGATACCACCATTTAAAAAAATTTTTTTAACACTTTTATGAGCACTTTTACGGCTAATTTTATCTGGTTTATTGTTCCAAACAAACTTATAACAAATATGTTGACATGTATTAAAAAATGTATCTGGTGGGTTTGGCAAAAGCAACCACAGATGAGTCAGTTTGGAGAGAATAACAGATTTCAGAATTGCTACTCTGCCTAGAGGCGTTAACTGGCGTTTTACCCATATCTTATACAAATATTTTATTTCTGCTAATCTCTCTGAATAGTTTATAGTTACACATTCTTTTAAATCATTAGTAAACCAAATCCATAAAATTCGGAATCTTGTAGGATTCCAGTCCATACCTAAATGTTCCATATAACGCGTCTTAGAATTCTTTTTGCTCCCTAACCAAATAGCACTAGTTTTGCTTGAATTCAAACAGAGGCCTGAGACACAGCCAAATCTATCAAGAGTTGTAACACAACATTCAAAAGATTTCCTATCCCCAGCAAGTAGAAATTCTGTATCATCAGCATATTGGGTCAGTTTATTCTCAACATCATTAATTATTATTCCTCGGATATCCGAATTTTCCCTTACCATTATAGCTAATATTTCTACACACATTACAAATAAATAGGGTGATATAGGGTCTCCTTGTCTGCAACCTCTCTTAACTTCAAACCAGTCAGAGACCTGAGTTGGGGGGGTGGGGCAACATTCTGTTTAAAAAAAGCCAAAAAAAAAGCATTGTTCAGCCAACTAGAAATGAAGGCATCATTCAGCCAACTAAATGAAGAAAAGCAACATTCAGGCATTTAGACAAAAAGTATCATTTTTTCCTTTTCCGCCAGAAAGACATCACCATTACAACTCAAAATCATGACACATGGCTCTTCCCCCCTTTAAAGCTAGCATTGAAAGCTGCCTTACAGAGTGTCACTGTTTAACAAGAACTGGGCTGAACTGTGTGATGTTGCATCCACTACAGGAGAAGGAATGGGTACAACTGAAGCATGGAAAAAGGGATGTCATAAGTATATGTATCTTACGTATGTATATGTATCTTAAGTATGTATGTATACACACACACACACACATATATATATATATATATATATATATATATATATATATATATATATATATATATATATATGTGTATGTATGTATAATATATATGTGTATGAGTGTGTGTGTGTATGTGTATGTATACATATGTATGTATGTCTCTGTGTGTGTGTGTGTATGTATATATATATGTATGTATATATATGTATGTATGAATATATATATATATATATATATATATATATGTGTGTGTGTGTGTGTGTGTGACTTAGTTTGAAGTTAGTAGATTTTAGCCAGCGTGATGTGAGATAGTCTGAAATATGTATTTTAGCAAATGTGATGTGAGACTGTGTCTATTTATTTATTTTATTTTATTTCATTTTTATTCTATTTTATCTTTTATACATATTCTTTTGTAACTTAGTCTTAAATTTATACATCTTATTGTAAAGTGTGGTGAGCCCCATTTGAGATGGGGGTATGTCGCTATATAAGCCTGCATTTTATTATATTATTATCAATATTGTGGCCAAAGTTCATACTTTTCCACAGATCTTTTCCATGTGAGACCAAAAATGTTCTATACCCAACACAAACTCAAACTGACCATCAACAAAAATTCATCTGCTACACACACTATGTTCTATACCCAACACAAACTCAAACTGACCATCAACAAAAATTCATCTGCTACACACACTATGTTCTATGCCCAACACAAACTCAAACTGACCATCAACAAAAATTCATCTGCAACACACACTATGTTCTATGCCCAACACAAACTCAAACTGACCATCAACAAAAATTCATCTGCTACACACACTGAGCTATAAATAGAAGGGGTGATAAAGCACCAACAACTGGCGTTTAATGTAGCCGCCATGTTGTGGCAATTACCTGCCAACTGTCAACCCCACTTCCATGGCAGGCGTACTGCAGTAACTTTCTTTTCAGATGTTAAATAATGGTGGTTGTAACAAAGACAAGAATGTTCTGTCAGCTGTAAATCACATGATTACAAAATAAAACAGTTAAAACAGTCATGTGGAGTGATGGCCTAGAGGAAGCGTGAGAATCTGAGCGCGCTGGCTCGAATCACGGCTCAGCCGCCGATATTTTCTCCCCCTCCACTAGACCTTGAGTAGTGGTCTGGACACTAGTCATTCGGATGAGACGATAAACCAAGGTCCCGTGTGCAGCATGCACTTAGCGCACATAAAACAACCCACGGCAACAAAAGGGTTGTTCCTGGTAAAATTCTGTAGAAAAATCCACTTCCATAGGAAAAACAAATAAAACTGCACACAGGAAAAATACAAAAACAAAAAAAAAAAAAAAAGTGTGGCACCATAGTAGTGACGCACTCTCCCTGGGGAGAGCAGCCTGACTTTCACACAGAGAAATCTGTTGTGATAAAAACAAATACAAATACACGTTTCATGCTATAAAAAGCAATACTTAGAAGAAGATGGAATACAAATCAGCATTTGGGTCATTTGACCCAATCACAGCAAATTCCTAACACAGCCACAAAACATGCAACAACTACACCTATGTACAGCAATACGCACATACTCACACATACACACACTGACCCACTTAAAGCTCATTAGCTGGTATGCAGGTAAATAAAGGGTGCTGAGAAATAAACCCAGAGCCTGCAAGTTCATTGCATTTATTGATATAGTTTGGAAAATGATTGAGGCAAAAACAAGAGAAATATTAAACAAGAAATAAAATCCTTCAATTTTATCAGAAACATGACTGATATCCATAAAAATGAAATAAGGGGAAAAAAAAAAATTCAAAACACTTTTAAAAGATTTTGTTTTGCTGCCCCATCATCTGCTCCATCTCAGTGACATTCTGAGTTTAATGTTGAGTCCTGTAAACTGTATCATTTTGTTACTACTGATACTTTTACAGTGCCCATCTTCAGCCAGAGACCAAACTCTACAGCGCTTTACACGCACAGTCATTTGCACTGTCAGTATCAGTAGCTCAAGGAGGCGTCACTGCGTTCGGACAAATCCATGTATGCTACACCACATCTGGCACACCCACACATGCATAACGTATGCACCAAACATGCAGTTTCACAGATATGAAAGCACAGTCAAATACATATAAACGTACATGAGCTCCAACACACACACACACACACACACCACACACATTACCCTGCATCTCCTCTACCCCCCTCCTCCACACACTCATTTCTAGTCTATGTATCGCAGCTTCCACGGCACGCACACAAACACACACACACAGATGAACACTTACTTGTACAAGCACACACACATACGCCCATATCTCCCACCCCCAACCCCACACACATATATACAAAGATATATATATATACGTTCCAATATCCTGTTGCTCCCACAGTGTAGGCATGCATACACTCACATACCATAAAGAAGTAAATGAATATTTAAATATGAAAATTTGAAGAAAGAAAAAGGCTGCCTACCTGGTAAGGGCCAGCTGACAGCAGTCTCCAGGCACTGATCATTCATTTCCTGTGTCATTCAGTCTGGCTTCAGTCACACACACGCACATATATATAGATATATTCACACATGCACAGGCACACTCCTGCGTACACACTACACACACAAAGTATATCAGCTGCAAACTCACAAGAAAGGTGACGACGCCATTATCACCTGGGGAAGTGTGAGGGTGAGTCCGGCTCCAGCAGGTGGCCTAACAGATCTGTGCCCCACGCCCTGGATCTGGTCCCCTGGGGAATAAAATGAACAGTCTGGAGTTAATTTAACACCCAAGCATGTCAATAAAGCAGTTAGGGAGATGGATCAAGAACTTTTTGTTCTTTTTTTTTGTGGACACACATGGAGTCTTCAAACAAGAGGTTATTTTTCTTTAAACTGCAGCTTAAAAAGTGTCTGACAAATGCAATTTTCACAAATCTGGCAATGATTCATTAAAAAAAGAAAAGAAAATCCTGTTGATCCCATGATGGACCAAAACAAATCCAGTCTTGAATCTGAAGACTTGCCCTGGCAGTAGGATCAATCTCATAACACTCTGGCATTCATCCTAAATACTAAGTGCCATGAATAAGAATATAACATTTAATATGTTAATTGGATCTTATCAGGAATAACGTTGCTATTGCCGATCAGACATTAATAGATATCACAATGCTTTTTTGGTAAATGTATGTACCTTTCAAAAAAATGTAATAAGTCTGGGTGGAAGCAATAGAATTTTTTTTCTTTTATAATGCAAATGAAGATGATGTAAATCAGCTTCTGCACATGGATATATACACTTTTTTTTCTTCTTCCTTTTGTAATTACTAAATTATTGCGTGTGTGTGCGCATGTGTTTAGTCTTATCGTAAAGCACTTTAAGCTCTTTTAAGGGAGGAAAGCTCTCAGCAAGTATCCATTATCATTATTATTATCATTAATGTGCACGTACAAAGTCGAAGTGTAAGAAATGCACAACAACAAAGTGATACATACCTTATGCCTTGGTTCAAAGCCACAAATACACACAATCTATTGGTGTTGTTCTGGCAACACCCATAATCTTTTCCCTCAAGTCAGAGTGAGTAGTGTTCAAAAAGGTGAAGACAGTCACTCTGCCAGTCACAGGGGAAGGAGGGGAAGAAATGTGGATATTGCTAGTTTGGGTTTGTTTCTGGTTTTTTGTTTTGTTTTTTCTTCATTCTTGAAGCATTTTATTTATTTATTTATTTTTTAAAGGCTTTTCACATCTTCCCCCAAAGACGAAAACAAGGCATGGACGTACTCCGTCAGCCACACTAATGAGTAGAAGGGAAGAAATGTTAATTCCATTATTTTTCCCCGACTCCGACCATAATTCAATAACTTACCAGCCCAGGAAAATTATATTTTCAAATTCCCAGAAAGTTCATGGCCTGTATGGACCCTGCAAAGAACAAACTGAAGCCGCCATGCCGAACGCACATTGTTCGATGCACCCACCGGTTCTGAGGTCGACAGAGTGTAAATTTTGATAAGTTAGCTGTTTCGTTCAGTGGTGCCTAAAACTATTTTTGTATCATTGAAATAATGAAATATTGCACTCAAGTCCGAGGATTTTTTATTCTCCAACATGCAGTTTACCTGACAAGCAGTACACAGTAAGACTGGCGCCTGCATGTTACACCCAGCTCTCATGCACCCGCTCTCGTGAATTTCAAACCACGGCACGGAAATAATTTGAAACAATCGTTTAAACAGGTCCCAGAATTTCATATGATAAAACTGGCAATCCACAAATATCTGTCGATGAAAAAGCCAAAAGTATAGAGTTTTTCCCTACCTCATTCAGAAGAAAATTTAAGTCCGTTGACCAACGACCTGCCTCAGTTCTCGGCAACCACCGCACAAAGCATGAATCGTGGGAAGGGAGATAACAGCTTGTTTTCCCGGAACCACATGTCCTATGATCCTTTACACCTCCTTGAGCAAAAGATGGTGCGTGTCTTTTCACCCAAGAATACACCAAATAAAGTTAGCCGTTTAGTAGAGTCGAAAACTTTTCGTTGTGTGCATAATCGAAATGATGAAAAATTGCACTTATATCTGGGGAGATTCTTTATCCAACATGCATTTTACCTGACAAGCAGTACACGGCACGACCGGCGCCTACATGTTCCCATGCATTTCAAAACACCGTGCACGAAAATAATTTAAAACAATCGTTTAAACAGGTCCCAGAATTTCAGGTGATAAAACTGGTATATCTGTCGATGAAAAAGCCATTAGTATAGATTTTTTTCCCTACCTCATTCAATATTCAGAAGAAAAATTAAGTCCGTTGACAAGGAACGACCAGAGCCTCGATGTTACACGTGCGAGCTCCCGTTCTGTTCCCATACTACCTGCATGTAAAAGCACGGCACTGACGAACATCAATCGCCGGTAATGATCGTTTGAACAGGCCCTAGAATTTCAGATGCTAAAACAGGTAATCCAAAAATATGAATCAATGGAAAAGCCGAAAACACAGGGTTTTTTCTTACCGCTGTCGATCACCGGCCTTCTCAGTGTCCGCACCAACGCGCACTGACAGATGTCAGGTGGAAAATGGACATGAAGCTTGTTTTCCCGGAACCACATGTCCTATGACCATAATGCACCTTCATGAAAAGAAGATCGACGTGTCTTTTTACCGAGGTTTTGGCGCACACAACCAATAATCCTCTGTGTGTGTGTGTGTGTGTGTGTGTGTGAATAAAATCATTGGCATTATTCTTTTTGGGGGTATTATACATCTATTTTATCTATACTGTTTTGTTTATTTGTTTGGTCGACTGGTTGTTTTTTTCTTCTTTACTCCTGTTTCATTTCGTTTCACTCACGGTATTTAAGTTTTCCATTAATTAACACGTGACAGAGTGCGTTGAGTTACATTGCTGGTCACTTAGATACCTGCCAACCACTGAGATGTGGTGTATGGATTTGTCCGAACACAGTGACGCCTCCTTGAACAGCTGAACTTAAACCGGTGAACAATCAATCGACCGATCAAACAACCTGTCAGTACAGCGGCAAGAAGAAGAAGACTAGAAATACCGAAAAACAAAACCGATGATGCACTGTAAATGTGTGTGTGTCCGCGCGTGCGCGCGCGTGCATTGATAACGATTAACGAAAGAAAGGAAATTATCAAATCAGTAAGATATGCACAGTTGAAAACCAGCAATTGAACCATTTATTTTATTTCGTCAATTGTATCACAAACTGTAGAATATGTTTAGAACTAAATTACATAGTTAAAGGCTAAACACTATATCATACCTTAAAATATTATATTGTTACTGATAGTTATACAGTGATCAGTTGGAAATGCCATACACAACCTAAACTTTAAAGCAAAGTTAATCGAAAAACAACAACAACAAACAAATAAACAAACAAACAAACAAACAAAAACACCCAAAAACGTGCTTATGACAGCAAGCTGTTGTATTTAGTAAATTATTCTTTTCTTTTACCACTGAATTTTACTTGTGCTAGTGTTTTTTTTCCTCCTAAATTATCAGAATACAGTGATTTTGAACAGAATGTGTATTTCTTTATATTTGTGTGGCGCAAAAACAACAACAAATAACCCTAACATCCCATATACCGGACGCACTTATTCCACACATTGTAAATCTAAAAAAAAAAAATTTTGAAATAAAAAGACATGTTTAAATGTTTCGCCCGGCCGAGATTCGAACTCGCAAACCTCTGACTGCTAAATTCGCCGCGCTTATCTATCCCGCCGTCCACCTACCTGGAAGAAACATCCAAAACAAATTATAAGATCATGAACTGTGCTCACTTCACTTCACTTCACTTCACTTTCTCAAGGAGGCGTCACTGCGTTCGGACAAATCCATATACGCTACACCACATCTGTTGAGCAGATGCCTGACCAGCAGCATAACCCAACGCGCTTAGTCAGGCCTTGAGTGCATGCTTACATATTTGTGTACCTATGAAAGTGGATTTCATTTTACGTAATTTCGCCAGAGGACAACACTCTCGTTGCCATGGGTTCAGTGCGTGCAGTGCGTGTGCTCAGAACTCGCGAACTGAAAAGTGCGCTGCTGAACTGAAAGAAGAAAACGAAAACATTACGGAGAAACAAATATGACGGGACAAGAATGTAAACAAAAAAGGCCAGAAAGAAATAACGACAAAAACAAATGAAACATTCAAAGATGACGTGGTGAGATCGTCTGTGTGTTCGTGCGGGTGTATATTAATGATATATATTTTTTTAAAATTATATATGTGCGCGTGAGTGCGTGCTGAGGCGTTCTGTTTTCCTTTCTTTTCTTTTTTTTAAATGGATTTGTCCGAACGCAGTGACGCCTCTTCGAGCTACTCAATGATACTGATACTGAGGCGTTCTGTTCTGGGAGTGCATTGCATTGTCCAACAGTCGAAATGATCTCTTATCACGTGCAATACCACAACTATAGCATAAAAAACAACAACAAACAAACAAAACAAAGACAACAACCAAAAACAAAAAAACAACAACAAAAACAACAACCAAAAAACAACAACATAAAAACAAAACAAAACAAAACAAAACAAAAAAAACAACAACGACAACCAAACAAACAAACACAAAAAAACAAACAAACAAAAAACCCCAGACATATTCATACTAAATGGTAATTTGATTTCGAATATGCACATTTCAAACTTCGCCCCTAAAAAGGACCAAACTATTGCACAAGAAGGGTTTTTCGATAGCCTCCCCCAACACGCCCTTCAGATTGACCACGATCGGCACTCACTGATTTCCTATCTCTCGCCATCACACACACACACACACACTATGTATCTGTTTAATTTTTTTGTTGATCAGTGTTTCATTGATACCTAGGGTATTGAGGCTCTTAAGTATGTTTGTTATTTTAGGTGTTGTATATGAATCAGTCTTGAAGTTTTGACACCACCTTGAAGCTGAAACTGAGTTCCACTGAAGGCAAAATAATCCCTTCTTTCCCCAGTATCTGCACCGTTTTAGTGGCATTAGTGTCAGGCCGCTCATTCCGAGTCCCCCTGCACAGCCAAACCTGGGTTCGTGTGTCGCGCGGCAGTCCAAGCTTCGGCAATCCAATGGGAACCATCAATGTTAAGCAGTCAGGATTTAGATGGCCACGCACCAGAGGAGACCCTGCACTGATGCTGTCACTTCTGTGGTGTTCAGTAGTGCCTGTTCTGATCTAACGTATTTATTAAACCACCTGCTAAACCCCTACTGGCGACAATGATAGTCGCTGAGCCACACTGAGTGAGCGTTCCCCTGCCTGAGATCGCCATCACGTTCCGGCCTCCAGTCCAAAGACAGTCCCCCATGAATCTGCCGACACCTGAGACTGACCTTAACAGGACTCCCCCTAGCACGCAAGTGGAGGGGGATCGAAATTGTGATCACCAAATGCTGAAAGGCCACAGATCTTGGAACTTTTAAAAAAATTTTATTTTTATAATCTATTTAATTGATGGTGGAGGAGGATGGTGATGATGACGATTGATGTTGCTGTGGAGGTCCATTAGGTTTGGGACTATGTGACAAGGGTGTAGTCTACGCTTCCTGTCATATTGATATCATGGTGTTAACAATGCCCTGAAAGATACAGACACTTGCAGTGTTGGTCAGGAAATTTGAGCAACACACCCAAAGACGCATCCGTGAAGTGGATGATACTCACCTGTGTGGTTACAGTCTTCCCATTAAAGCCCACAGCTCACTTAACTCTGACACTGACAAATTGAGCTGGTCGCTTCGACTAGATCGTTCGCAAATATTGGCATACCCACCCTACAATGCACACAAACACAGCTCGGACACGCACGCGCACGCAAACACTCAATCGTGGAAGAAACAGACATGGTCCTCCACAGAATACTGGTATGGAATGGAGTGTCTAGATTTTTTGTTTTTTTTTGTTTTGCTGTGATCACTTGAAAAGGGATGTTTCTGTTTGTTCTTTTGTTTTAAATGCTGTGAGAGAGGGACTGTGACAAGACTGAAAAAGGCAGTGAATTCCAGGCCGTTTGTACGGTAGAAGTACGAAAGGCTCTCCCACCGTGTCTCCGCTTAAGTTGGGAACGCAGATGGGATTCTATCGTTAGAAGAGTGTAGAGACTTTTTAACAACCTCAAAACACAAACATGATCGATTAAACAACCACAAACAAACAAAAACAGACATACAACGACAAAAAATCGTGTTATTTCAGCGTCCCAAATTATTGCACCTATTGGTAGCATATGGTTTGTGGGATTAAAACAAAACATAAACAAACAAAAAACGGAAAAAAGCATGACGGTGGAACGTTAGTTTAGTGACTCAATCCGCATCAGAATCAAGTAAAACAACGTACAGAGTATGAGTCGAAACCCACTGAAAATGAATTCCAATTTCTACTAATGGTATTATCGTTTCTTACGTGCGCAAAAATTGCTGGTAAAATTGATTCATGAACATAGATAGCTAAGATAGGAGTTAACCCAAATTTTCAAATGGTATTCTAATTTAGATGAAAAAAAAAGAAACATAACAAAAGAATCCAACACGGTGACAGCCAATGCAGAGCAATCAAGCACAAAATTTCACGAAGATGGTAACGTTTCTGCGAAGAAAGTTAACTCTTTCAATGATTACCTCCCTTGCGAAAGGAGTAACGTTGCAGATATTTAATTTTTGCATTGACAAAAAAAAGAAATATTTAAGTAAAAATTTTGACTTGAAATCCTTGCATATACACACGCTGGGGGTTCAGGCACAAGCAGGTCTGCACATATGGTGACATGGGAGATTGGAAATATCTCCACACTTTACCCACCAGGCGCCGTTACTGAGATTCAAACCCGCTACCCTCAGATTGAAGGTCCAACGCTTTAACCACTCAGCTGTTGCGTCCGTCGCCTTGTAGTTTAAATATCAAATGAGATCAGTACCAAGTTGTATTGTGCTGCATTTCTTTTTTTGTAACAACAAACGTTTCTGTGTAAAAAAAAAAGGTCATGATACCAACATTACAGCTCCCTTTCGTTATAGACACACACATGAATGTGCACAGACACACAGACCAACACACAGACACACACACCATAATCATTTATGATCCTAGAAGTTGATATGGGTTCTCTGCCCCCCTCCCCCCTCTCATGAACAAATGCGCACACACACCCCCACACAGACCAAGTGAAGAAAGAGGTGTTGACTTTATTTGATGGTTTATTGGAAGCCAAAAAAGGGGAAACCAATAAAGGGTAGACAAAGAAGGGCAGGGGAAAAAGGGGGAGAATTCACTGAGGAAAAAAAACCCAACAGGAGGACCACAACATGCAAGAGACTATCATGTACACTGAAATGATTCATAATTGTCCAGGAAAAAAACCACCTAAAAACAAAAAGAAATAATTGCCCTCTATCTAAAAACTATAAGTCCTGAAGTGCATTAATACTAAGATGATTATGGTATCAACATTGACAATGAAAAAAAAAGGCAAAAAAAAAAAAAAAAAAAAAAAAGAAAAGAAAAAAAAGGGACAAAAGCCATCAAATACTGAAACAGAAAACAAAATTTATACATAAAAACATACATACACATGTAAATAATAATCCTCCCCTCCCTGAAAAATATCTTATTTTTGTGTCTCAACATTACACTTTACTGTCTTAGTTATATTTTACTCTTTGCTTGACAATCCACTAAAAAACAACAACAAAAAAAAAAAAAAAAAAAAAACAAACAAAAACATTTGTTTATTTGAAATTGAGATCATGAGGGGGAAACTGTAGACACAGTTACTTTTGATCAAGCAGTTTGAAGACAGTTTAATCGTTACTGGTGTGTTATATTTCGTGCATGAACACAAGAAAAGGAAATGCACATGAACACAGGTTGGTGGTCTTACATCAGTCTCTCTCTCTCTCTCTCTCTCTCCAAAACATGCGGAATGAAAATAAAAGAATCACAAAACATATTTAAAAAAAAGAAGAAAAAAAAAAAGGGCATGGATATTGTAATCAGGCCTGCCTTCATTGCATCTGAAAATCTAATCACTGAAAAGGCAATTTCTGAATTGTTTTCTTTTCTTTTTATTTTATTATTACCAATTTAAAAAAGTTTTGCTTTTGGATAGTAGTTTGCACAGGACAGGAATGTCAGACCCCTGCCGGAGTCTGCACTAGTTGGGTCACGGTTAAGTATGTGTAATTAAAAAAAGTTTTGGTTTTATATCGTTTTCTACTCGTGTGTTTGCATACAAATGGTATTAGGGCACAAGCAGGTCTGCACCTGGGAAACTGGAAGAATGTCCACTGCTGATACCTGGCCTGAACCTAGGATCCTCAAGTTACAAGTCCAAAGCTTTTAACAGTTACGTCATGTGCCTATTTCGTCCATCACCTGAGATGGGCATGTGACGAACATAATGTTTTAAAAGGTCCCGAAGCCTTTTAAGTCCACTGCCGCAAATAATTCATATTCACGGTGTCGGCGGGGCCCATTCCTCTACTTCTGCCATTTTAAACCTTCCCCTATTACGGTCACTATCCTTTCAAATCTGAGTGGAATGAAAAAACATGAAGGGCCCTTCCATAGACACAACACCATGCTGAAACACAGCCTCAAACCCCGATCACTGGAGCAGATGACCAATGCCTAACCAGAATATAATGATAAATGACCTCCCCTCCTGCTTCAACTTGCAGCATCTCATGCACAAGCCAAGCTAGTGGAGGAAATAATGTGGAGAGACTGCACAGTGGTAAGACGTCTGCCTATGAAGTGAAAGAATCTGGGGGCGCATGACTGAATCCTACACTTGCCAGATTTTTCTCTCCCTTCGCTGGACCTTGATGGGTACTCATTTGGATGAGATGATAGACTGAAGTGCAGTGTGCAGCATGCGTCTAGTGCTAAAAAGAAAGAAAAAAAAAAAGAACCCATGAAAACAAAAAAGTTGTCCCTGCAGAAAACTCTATCTTGAAAGTTAAACAAATTAACTTTCAGACAGAAAAAAAAGAGAAAAAAAAAGTGGGTGGCACTGCACTGAGGTGATGTGCTCCCCAAAGGGAGAGCAGCACAAATTTCAAATGAGGAATCTTGTTGTGCCAAAAAATGTGTGATATCTATTTCGCAACGTCCTACCTTCAATCAATTCATCTAAAATATCAGACCCTCTCGGGCAAGCCAAAGTTACTCCACGGACCTTTCTTTTTTTTTTCACCCCCCCCCCCCACTCCAGAACACAGAAAATTTCAGTACTGACAGTTACAGGAGATTTAAAAAACAACAACAAAAAACCAACAACAACGACAAAAACAACAACAACCCACACACCCAAATGTAGGACTCCAGAAAATGAAACAGCCCTAAGGAATGAATGAGTCTTCTGAAGAAGAAGGAGAAATGCTGTTTTGAATCCAGTCCCCAAGCTCAGTCTGAAAGCTCAAATCACAGAAAATGTCAATTCCACTGACAGACTCCCCACAGTTGGCAGTCACCTTCAAACAAACAGATTTCATTAAACTCGCACAGCAGATAAACAGCAGATAAAAAAAAAGAAAAAAAAAGTATCAACATTCTAAACAAGAGAGGAAAGCCAAACAACTTATACCAGAACAGTCGAAGGAGAACTTTAGACTCTGAAGCACACCTGGGGTATATACCACTATTCAGAGCCTGTCCCCCAAAATAGACAAGAGTGGTGGTTCTTCGTTGCTGCCCTACAGTTCATGGCAGAGGGTGTATAATGAGCAGTTAGTAAGTGCTGGTTTTGAACAAACATTTCAGAGCATCAAAATAGATTCAGGACTGCAATTCACACTAACTGAATGAAGGCGAGTCATCTGTTTCTTTGTTTCACACAATCTGTCTCTCTTATCTTATATATATATATATATATATATAATGAGAGGGAGAGGATGGGGGAGACAGACACAGAGATAGGGATGAGAAAAAAAAAAGCCCACTTGTGGACAGTTGATATTTCCAAAGTGATTTCAATAAAATGTATAAGCTGCTAAAAGCCACCTTGATTGAACACATATTGCTCTACTTAAAAAAAACAAACAACAACAACAACAACAACAAAAGAAAAACAACCACAAGAATAAAACTCCTTAAATAAAATCATGAGAAAGATGAATACAACAACATAGCAGTCAAATGACTGATTACAGACTCCATAAATTATATGGTTTGTGGGCAAAAACAAACAAACAACTCCCCCCCACACACAGCCCCTTACTGATTTCCACCCACACAAAATTTCATGTTAATACACACACTATAAAATATATGTATATATAATATATATGAAATATATATGGCAATGTACATCAGTTTGCATTGATGCTGCAAAAAGCAAAAAGAAAAGAAAAAAGATATATATATATATTGCACCTATTGGTAGCATATGGTTTGTGGGATTAAAACAAAACATAAACAAACAGAAAAAAGCATGACGGTGGAACGTTAGTTTAGTGACTCAATCCGCATCAGAATCAAGTAAAATAACGTACAGAATATGAGTCGAAACCCACTGAAAATGAGTTCCACTACTATTGGCGTCTACACCCTTAAGGTCAAGTTTGTTCGGTTGGAGTTGTTTTAATGCGGGTATTTGTTTGTGTGGTTGGGGTTGTATGTATTTGGTGGTGAGGGGGTTGTATGTGTTTGATGGTGAGGGGGTTGCTTTTGTTTTAGCGGGTGGGGTTGTGTATGAATTCCAATTTCTACTAATGGTATTATCGTTTCTTACGTGCGCAAAAATTGCTGGTAAAATTGATTCATGAACATAGATAGCTAAGATAGGAGTTAACCCAAATTTTCAAATGGTATTCTAATTTAGATGAAAAAAAAAGAAACATAACAAAAGAATCCAACACGGTGACAGCCAATGCAGAGCAATCAAGCACAAAAATTCACGAAGATGGTAACGTTTCTGCGAAGAAAGTTAACTCTTTCAATGATTACCTCCCTTGCGAAAGGAGTAACGTTGCAGATATTTAATTTTTGCATTGACAAAAAAAAGAAGAAATATTTAAGTAAAAATTTTGACTTGAAATCCTTGCATATACACACGCTGTGGGTTCAGGCACAAGCAGGTCTGCACATATGGTGACATGGGAGATTGGAAAAATCTCCACACTTTACCCACCAGGCGCCGTTACTGAGATTCAAACCCTCTACCCTCAGATTGAAGGTCCAACGCTTTAACCACTCAACTGTTGCGCCCGTCGCTTTGTAGTTTAAATATCAAATGAGATCAGTACTAAGTTGTATTGTGCTGCATTTCTTTTTTTGTAACAACAAACGTTTCTGTGTGAAAAAAAAGGTCATGATACCAACATTACAGCTCCCTTTCGTTATAGACACACACATGAATGTGCACAGACACACAGACCAACACACAGACACACACACACCATAATCATTTATGATCCTAGAAGTTGATATGGGTTCTCTCCCCCCCTCCCCCCTCTCATGAACACGTGCGCACACACACACCCACACAGACCAAGTGAAGAAAGAGGTGTTGACTTTATTTGATGGTTTATTGGAAGCCAAAAAAGGGGAAACCAATAAAGGGTAGACAAAGAAGGGCAGGGGAAAAAGGGGGAGAATTCACTGAGGAAAAAAAACCCAACAGGAGGACCACAACATGCAAGAGACTATCATGTACACTGAAATGATTCATAATTGTCCAGGAAAAAAAACACCCTAAAAACAAAAAGAAATAATTGCCCTCTATCTAAGAACTATAAGTCCTGAAGTGCATTAATACTAAGATGATTATGGTATCAACATTGACAATGAAAAAAAAAGGCAAAAAAAAAAAAAAGAAAAGAAAAAAAAAGACAAAAGTCATCAAATACTGAAACACAGAAAACAAAATTTATACATACAAACATACATACACATGTAAATAATAATCCTCCCCTCCCTGAAAAATATCTTATTTTTGTGTCTCAACATTACACTTTACTGTCTTAGTTATATTTTACTCTTTGCTCGACAATCCACTAAAAAAACAACAAAAAAAAACAGAACCCCCCCCCCCCCCCCCCAAACAAAAACATTTGTTTATTTGAAATTGAGATCATGAGGGGGAAACTGTAGACACAGTTACTTTTGATCAAGCAGTTTGAAGACAGTTTAATCGTTACTGGTGTGTTATATTTCGTGCAAGAACACAAGAAAAGGAAATGCACATGAACACAGGTTGGTGGTCTTACATCAGTCTCTCTCTCTCTCCAAAACATGCGGAATGAAAATAAAAGAATCACAAAACATTTAAAAAAAAGAAGAAAAAAAAAAAGGGCATGGATATTGTAATCAGGCCTGCCTTCATTGCATCTGAAAATCTAATCACTGAAAAGGCAATTTCTGAATTGTTTTCTTTTCTTTTTATTTTATTATTACCAATTTAAAAAAGTTTTGCTTTTGGATAGTAGTTTGCACAGGACAGGAATGTCAGACCCCTGCCGGAGTCTGCACTAGTTGGGTCACGGTTAAGTATGTGTAATTAAAAAAGTTTTGGTTTTATATCGTTTTCTACTCGTGTGTTTGCATACAAATGGTATTAGGGCACAAGCAGGTCTGCACCTGGGAAACTGGAAGAATGTCCACTGCTGATACCTGGCCTGAACCTAGGATCCTCAAGTTACAAGTCCAAAGCTTTTAACAGTTACGTCATGTGCCTATTTCGTCCATCACCTGAGATGGGCATGTGACGAACATAATGTTTTAAAAGGTCCCGAAGCCTTTTAAGTCCACTGCCGCAAATAATTCATATTCACTGTGTCGGTGGGGCCCATTCCTCTACTTCTGCCATTTTAAACCTTCCCCTATTACGGTCACTATCCTTTCAAATCTGAGTGGAATGAAAAAACATGAAGGGCCCTTCCATAGACACAACACCATGCTGAAACACAGCGTCAAACCCCGATCACTGGAGCAGATGACCAATGCCTAACCAGAATATAATGATAAATGACCTCCCCTCCTGCTTCAACTTGCAGCATCTCATGCACAAGCCAAGTTGTGGAGGAAATAATAAGTGGAGAGACTGCACAGTGGTAAGACGTCTGCGTATGAAGTGAAAGAATCTGGGGGCACATGACTGAATCCCACACTTGCCAGATTTTTCTCTCCCTTCGCTGGACCTTGATGGGTACTCATTTGGATGAGATGATAGACTGAAGTGCAGTGTGCAGCATGCGTCTAGTGCTAAAAAGAAAGACAAAAAAAGAACCCATGAAAACAAAAAAGTTGTCCCTGGCAAAATTCCTGCAGAAAACTCTATCTTGAAAGTTAAACAAATTAACTTTCAGACAGAAAAAAAAGAGAAAAAAAAGTGGGTGGCACTGCACTGAGGTGATGTGCTCCCCAAAGGGAGAGCAGCACAAATTTCAAATGAGGAATCTTGTGACAAAAAATGTGTGATATCTATTTCACAACGTCCTACCTTCAATTGATTCATCTAAAATATCAGACCCTCTCGGGCAAGCCAAAGTTACTCCACGGACCTTTCTTTTTTTTCACCCCCCCCCCCCCCCCACTCCAGAACACAGAAAATTTCAGTACTGACAGTTACAGGAGATTTAAAAATACAACAAAAAACCAACAACAAAGACAAAAAAAACCAAACCCACACACCCAAATGTAGGACTCCAGAAAATGAAACAGCCCTAAGGAATGAATGAGTCTTCTGAAGAAGAAGGAGAAATGCTGTTTTGAATCCAGTCCCCAAGCTCAGTCTGAAAGCTCTGATCACAGAAAATGTCAATTCCACTGACAGACTCCCCACAGTTGGCAGTCACCTTCAAACAAACAGATTTCATTAAACTCGCACAGCAGATAAACAGCAGATAAAAAAAAAGAAAAAAAAAGTATCAACAATCTAAACAAGAGAGGAAAGCCAAACAACTTATACCAGAACAGTCGAAGGAGAACTTTAGACTCTGAAGCACACCTGGGGTATATACCAGCCTGTCCCCCAAAACAGACAAGAGTGGTGGTTCTTTGTTGCTGCCCTACAGTTCATGGCAGAGGGTGTATAATGAGCAGTTAGTAAGTGCTGGTTTTGAACAAACATTTCAGAGCATCAAAATAGATTCAGGACTGCAATTCACACTAACTGAATGAAAGCGAGTCATCTGTTTCTTTGTTTCACACAATCTGTCTCATATATATATATATATATATATATATATATATATATATATATATATATATATATATATATATATATATATATATATATATATATATAATGAGAGGGAGAGGATGGGGGAGACAGACACAGAGATAGGGATGAGAAAAAAAAAAGCCCACTTGTGGACAGTTGATATTTCCAAAGTGATTTCAATAAAATGTATAAGCTGCTAAAAGCCACCTTGATTGAACACATATTGCTCTACTTAAAAAAACCCAAACAACAACAACAAAAGAAAAACAACCACAAGAATAAAACTCCTTAAATAAAACCATGAGAAAGATGAATACAACAACATAGCAGTCAAATGACTGATTACAGACTCCATAAATTATATGGTTTGTGGGCAAAAACAAACAAACAACTCCCCCCCCACTGATTTCCACCCACACAAAATTTCATGTTAATACACACACTATAAAATATATGTATATATATAATATATATGAAATATATATGTGGCAATGTACATCAGTTTGCATTGATGCTGCAAAAAGCAAAAAGAAAAGAAAAAAGATATATATATATATATATATATATATATATATATATATATAATGAAAATGTGACTGATCCTTCAAAAGAAAGAAACTCTTTATTTCACCCCTCCACCCCCAACTTCCTCACAGAGAGAGAAACAGACAGACAGACAGACAGACATGGACAGACAAGAGACAGAAATAAAGAGATTCACATAGTATAATCCAAAATCATTAGGTTTCCAACAAAAGCAAGCTATACCTTCTGTACGTAAAGAACACACTAAACATAGCAAATACAGGCACACAATGACAGACATAAAAAACAAAAAAACAACAACAAAGTAATACAATAACATATAAAAAAAAGATTTCTTACAGAACCATTCCAGATTCACAAAACCAAAAATACACACATTCAAACAAAAACAAAAAACCAAGAAAAAAAAAAAAAAAAAAACCCAAGAAAAAAAAGGAAGGTTTGCTGCACAAACTATTCCTAATTCAAACACACCCGCAAAAAAAAAAGAAAAAAAAAAGAGGAAGGTTTGCTGCACAAACTATTCCTAATTCAAACGCACAAACACACCCGCAAAAAAAAAAAAAAAAAAAAAAAAGCTTGCAAAATTATCCATACTTCAACTAGAAGTACAATTCCTACTTCACACAAACAGAAAGAAAGAAACAAACACAAAAACAAACAAAAAACTAAAACAAAAAACCCAACAAAAGAAAACAAACAAAACTCCATAAAAAACAATACACACACACACACACAAGATTTCTAGCATGGCAGTATAGTAGTGCATAGTGGTAATGCGATCACCAAGGAAGTGAGAAAATCTGAGCGTGCAAGGATCGAATCCCACACTTGGCAGTATTTTCTCCCCCTCCATCAGACCCTTGAGTCGCGGTCTGGATGCTAGCCCTTCAGACGAGACCCTACACCATGGCTCACTCATTCCCTTCACATCTATCTGCATGTCCAAGAATCATGGCATGTATATATGAAAGCACATGTATGCATGCCAGCCACTTGACAGCATGAAAAACCAGGGCCCCATGTGCAGTATGCACTAAGCGCATGCAACAGAACCCATAGCAACAAAAGGGCTGTCCCTGGCAAAATTCTGTAGAATTTTTTTTATACGGAAAACAAATACACTTGCAGGTGGAAAAAAAAAAAGGGTGGTGCTCTCACTTTCGAGACATACACTTCCTGCGGAGAGCAGCCTGAATTTCACATCTGCTGTTGCAAAAGATTAAACCCTATAATAATGTGATACTTTGTTTGCACACACTTGGAGTCAACAATGCTAATTCATTAAAAGTAAAAAAAAAAAAAAACGAAAAAAAAAATCAATATAACTTAAGCACAGCTTGTGAATATCAAGACAAGGAAAGTAATCAGAGTTATCCATATACTATTATCAGCATTACACAAATAAGGTTGCTGAACAAAAACTGAGGTCTCAGGCTTTTGGGGAAATGTTCATCCTCAAATTCTCACACATGAATATGATGATATCAAAACAATAAAGTATGTCACATCTGACCTGGACAAACTGCAAAGGAATATCTAAAATCCCCCTGCCCCCCGCAAAAAAAAAGAAGAAAAAAAAAAAAGAAGGCAAATATATTCACTAAAAGGTCACATTTCTGAGAATAAAAAAGCATTTTGTTTTGTTTATTCTTTTTATAGATATATTTTTTTTTAGATACTTGAATAAAATTTGTGAACGTTCACCTTGGCGAAATGAGATCAGTACGTGTGGCACAAGTTATATGTACATGCATTTACTACTTTCTTGTGTACGTATCAGTGTACGTGAAATTGATTTGGCTGAACAAAAGTACAGCGAGTCCACATGAAGAAACAGTGACTCACATCCTGACCTCTAACCTTAACCTTATGTATAAGTTAGGCGACAGGCCTTCACTGATGTTCTTACTTGGCAGCAAAAAAAAACAACCTCCCTACCCCACCAAAAAACAACAACAACCCACACATACACACACACAAAAAAACCATTAACACCTTGTCAGCAACAGCGAAGGGGTTAACGAGCACTGACACTGACAGAGTGGACATCTCAATAAACAATACATTTCAACAATTAACAACACCCCCAGCCCCACTTAAAAAAAATTTTTTGATGGCAAATGGAACCAAAGCTACTTTTGATTTATACATTTGGGTGGACCAGCAGTTAGCACAGGACCAGAATCAGACTCCTGCCAGAGTCTTCACTTGTGGGTAAACAAAATATGGTATGTGTAATCAAAACCCTTTTATGATGGCATGTAGAGAAATAATTCACAAAGACTCCTGTCCAAGTCTTCACTAGTGGGTCACAAGTATGGTGTATGTAATTAAAACCCTTTTTTTTTTGACGGCATGTGGAGAAATAATTCACAAAGACTCCTGTCCAAGTCTTCACTAGTGGGTCACAAGTATGGTATATGTAATTAAAACCCTTTTTTTTTGACGGCATGTGGAGAAATAATTCACAAAGACTCCCACCATACTACTAAACCACAGTGATAGCAAAACACCTGCCTAGAAAACCGACTTTTCCAAAAGAAAGATACAAAGATTTGATCTTAAAAAGGAGCTTGGACAATATCTAAGTCAATACTTAATCTGAAAAAAAAAAAAACCCAGAAAGGGCCTTCAGCATCAAAGTACAAGCACCCCTTGAAAATATGGTATGGCCGCTACTTGTGCCAAAAATGGTCTTATGAATAAACATACGTACACGCACACACGTCTGAATCAAAGAGACAAACAATCAATGAAAATTGCAGTACAAGATGTAGAAGACAATAAAATGGCACCAAGTTAAATAACACTAAAAAAAAAAAATTAAAAAAATAAAGGGGAGAAATTCAGGACAAAAAGGGTTTTATCCAATCCATAAAAAAAGTCAGCACAAGAACTACACATTATAAATTTTACAATGTCTCAGTGATGGGGGATAAGAAAAGAAAAACAAAAAAACAAAGACAAAACAAAAAAAAGTAATGTGAAAATGACAAAACCCCCCCACCTGAAACAAACAAACAAAAAAACCCAAAAAACATCAACAAAAAAACCAAAACAAACACACAAAAAACAAGATGCTCAGACTAAAATCTAAAACGACACTGTAATAGAAGATCAAAGAAAAACAACGACAAAAAACCCCCAAACGAACAAAAGGGTGGGGAGAGGTGGGAGAGAAGGGAGAAAACAAGAACCAAAAAACAGAACAAACACCCTTTTACTGAACCTGAGCGTAAACTGTGATCCATGTGACTCCTCACTCAATACAAGATAGTTCGCAGTTCATTATCAATAAGACATGACAACAACAATAAACCCAACTCTATAATCAAGTTGTATTTAAAAAAAAAAAAAAAAAAAAAAAAAAAAAAAAAAAAGCATAAAGGGGTGGGAGTTGGGGGGTGAAGGGGGGGTGGGTGGAGAGGGGTGAATACAACAACACCGGGAAATCCCAATTCAGTGTGGACCAAGCACAACTTAAGTACAACACGGTCAATGATTAAACTACAGCTTCATGTACATCAATTAAAAGTTCACTTGTTTTTACGTCTAATAATCCAGTGAGATGAACCAAACCTTGTCATCTATTATAAAAAAAAAAAAAAAAAAAAAAGCTGAAAGTTAAATGCATCTGTACATTTGAATCAATCAACAAAAAAATGACTGTTTGGTACACATACACTGAAATTTGTATGACCTAAAAAAAAAAAAAAAAAAAAAGAGGATCACATCATAAATCATGTAATAAAATTCCTACAAGTTTACAAGGGCTGACACTTGTCACTTTGCACAAACACACAGCAATCCACACACACACACAAAAGTTTTAGGTTGGGGTGGGGTGGGAGGTATAGCAATATACAATTTTACAACATGAAAGAAATCATTTTTCAAAACTATGAAGAAATTTTACTTTCAGGCTTTCCACAGACGTACCAAAAACAGAATTCCACACTTTCAGATCAAACTGAACATTTTCTCTACCAAACACAATAGAATAGAAATTTGTCTGCAACACCACATATATATAGATATATATATATATATATATATATATATATATATATATATATATATATATATAAAGATCGATGGATATACCAGTATCAATAGGAAATGTTCATCACCATTTATTTTTCGATATTTTTTTTTATATTTTTTTTTTAAAGCATTAAGCTCTTTGTTTCATAGTACTGGTCAAACATTTTAATCAAAATTCCCTAAACGGCAAAACATTTTTCCAGGACTTTGCCTGCCTCTGGAAATGGTTTTCTCATTTTCTCAAGAATTTTCAAGACTTTCATGATTCTGTCTGGACCCTGCACATTCTTAATTAAGCAAGGAAGGAGAGCTCCAATGTGTGATTTGCTTGTTTGCAGGGATCTGAACAATCGCAACCTGTCCCAACTTCAAGCAAAGGTGAGGAAAGAATTTTCTTCTTTTATGCCCAATGATCTTTACTCCACAGAGAGATTGGTTTTAACGATGGAAAACTTGTCTGAAGCACGGTCACAACTAAGAACTTAATTTATGAACATACTGTTTCAAGTTAGAACTTGATTTATTAAAAAGATTTCAATTAACATGGAAATATGGAAGTGAGAGAGAGAGAGAGAGAGAGAGAGAGAGTAAAAGAAATGATGGGGAGGGGAGAGGGGATGGGAGGATAAGGAGCACTGGAGAGAGAGAGAGAGAGAGAGAGAGAGAGAGAAACTCAAGACCCACTCCTTTCAAGGGGGAGGTATGCATCAGGTGGCAGGAAAGAGTTGTGCCTCTTGGGGTATTCACCTTCACTTTTAAATTGCTTTCTGTAGGCCATACACCCAAATTAAAAGACAGGGCTAGCAGTTTCAGCAGTAAGTCAGAAGAAAAAGAGACAGAGACAGAGAGTGAGAATTAATAACTGTGGCTCAGAAGGTATGTAGACAGACTTTGCGTGATGTTTTTCTTCCTCTCCCTCAACTCTGTGAAGAGTCTTAGGGCGCTGCACAGAACTGTTCACCAGATTCCTCCAGGCCTGTCAGCTGTGTGTGGAAGCCTGACTATCTGCACCTCTGGTTTCTTGTGTAATACGAATCATACATTCATCATATCATAATTAATTCAAGACAGGCAAAATAATGCAACACAGACCGTTCAGAGACAAAAGCCTTTACAGATCCCCCTCCCCCCCCAGTCCCTCCACCATCCTCCAACACACCTAGTATCTTAAAGAAAGAAGGTGGCAGAATGGTTAAGACGCTCGTCTGCCAATACAGACCACAAGGGTCTGGGTTCGAATCCAGCTCTCGCCCTTTGTCCCAAGTTTGACTGAAAAATCAAACTGAGCGTATAGTCATTCGGATGAGACGATAAACCTTAGGTCCTGTGTGCAGCAAAAAAAGATCCCATGGCAACGAGAGTGTTGTCCTCTGGGAAAATTCTGTACAAGAAATCCACTCTGAGAGACACACAAATATATATATGCATGCACTCAAGGCCTGACTAAGCACGTTGTGGTCAGGCATCTGCCTAGCAGATGTGGTGTAGTGAATATGGATTTTTCCAAATGCAGCGATGCCTCCTTCAGAAACTGAAACTCAACTAATTTATAAATATCTCACCAGCCAACTCCAGTGTATTGATATTTTGAAAAATATGAAACAGTTTATTTTTGTTGTTGCAAACTCTCATCCATACAATATAACACAGAATCCTATCAAGTTGATCAACAGTACAGCAGTGCACCGAAAAGAAAATATATACACACATGATATCCACAATGTTTTTGTTTTTCATCACCGTCAGTTCTGAACATATTAACCATGGACATTGACATTTCAATACAGCAACATTTGTGTACACATAGTAACATCTTTTTTTTTTATGTACAGAGTGAACATAAAATCAAAGTTTCACTGCATACCATCATGTTTTGACTGGTCGATACATGTATAGCCCCGCCCCCACCCCACCCCACCTCCATCCCCGATTCTCAACAATTCACCGGCGTTATCAGAAACTGATTGAAATGTGATCCGATTAAAAACATTTTAATAACAATACATGTTTTATTAGTCCTTATCTTATTTTCCTTTTTTTTTTCTCTCTCTCTCTCTCCATTAAACTTCAAATTAAAACTGGGAGCTGGGACCAGGATTAGTGAGTTGTGCACCTTGAAGATGGCAGCAAGGGCAACAACTTACTTGGAAAAAGACTGGATTCCTGACCTTTAAGTCAGGAATTTAGAAAACAAAGCAAAAAAAAAAAAAAAAAAAAAAAAAAAGGTTCAAGCCAAAGCCTCCCTTGGCATTTCAATCATTGAAAAATAAAAAGGAAACTGTTTAGGGTTTCAGGAATGTCTGTGCGAGACAGAGGTGATGGGAGGGTGGGAGGGCTTGAGAAATGGGAGTGTGGAGGTACTCAGAAGAGCACCTTTGAAAAAGAAAAAGAAAAAGAAAAAAAAAAAGAAAAGAAAAAAAAAGGAGCTTGAAAACCCTTTCACCGCCAGTCAGTTTAGAGTGCAAATTAACCTTGTGCAGGAACCACAGAAAACATGGTGTCTAAGAATAGCTGGGGATTCCCCTGTGATGTGCAGAAAAAAATGGCCAATCCTACCACTGAAAATTAAAGAGCATTAGGTTAACCCATCATCTGGTTGCATTTCAATGACATGGGTGCTTCACCTAGCTGGTGCCGAAATGCGACCATGGCGGTCGCATCTATATCACAGAAGTGGCATCTGCGATGTACACCACCAGACCCAGAACAAAATCCATAACCACCCCAAAACAAACAAACAAAAGGACTGCCTTAGATTTTAACAAATCTTAAAAAGACACTGTCAAAAATGAATCCCATGTAAATAACAGTTCTTATCACACTACAGTCTCATGTCTTGCTCCAGAATAAGGTAACATTTCACCACACTATGGCACTATTTTATTGTGTATCACCATTTCTGAATTCCCTAAAATAAAAATTTTAAAAATTGAGAGAGAGAGAGAGAGAGAAAAAAAAAGAGCACATATATATATATATATATATATATATATATATAATTTTTGACTAGAACCTCTCTCACCAACTCTCCTCTCTAATTTTCCAAGATGTAAGTTTAAGTTAGGAACACCCTCTTTTTTTTTCTTTTCTTTTTTTGTTTTGTTTACCATACTTCGTTGTACATACATCCTCTTTACAGGCACAATTGTCCTAGCATTACCAGAGGGGTAGAGTAAGACTGATACTGAGATGAGCGAGAGAGAGAGAGAGAGAGAGAGAGAGAGAGAGAGAGAGAGAATGGTAGACAGCTGGACAGAGAGAGAGAATGGTAGACAGAGAAGAGTTATTAGAAAAAAAAAGTCTTTATCTATAAACTTGGTTGACTGGGTTACACAAATGAAAACAAATTCCATAAAATCTCACAAACCACCCACAATGACAGTTCTCCACCCCCCCCCCCACCACCAAAAAAAAAAAAAAAAAAACAACAAAAAAACAAACCAACTAAAACAGGGGTCAAATTTCATTGACATGAAGGCTTGGGAATCCAAAACTGTTACCACAAATGCAATAATCCCATATTTGGCAAAATGGTTTAGGTCTGGCAGCAGTAAATATGACACAAATGTTTCAGTCTTAACTGTGTAAATTATGAACCCCCCCCCCCAAAAAAAAACAAAACAACAACAACCCACCCCAAAACAACAAAAGGATCCTCTCCACCCCCTTCCCAATACAGCAAAGTTTTAATGTTAAAAAAAAAAACCAACAACAAAAACAAAAAAAACAACAAAAAACAAAAACCACCACCAAAAACCCCCCTGAAACAAACAAAAAACAAAACAAAACCACCACCACCCCACCACTCCATTTTCCTGTACAGTTTTAGTTTGGTTTTGACAGCATAAAACATGACAAGTTTTTATCATCCCCAAATGGTAAATCATCGAGTAAAAAAAAGAAAAAAAGAACCCTATGCCTTGCCTTCTATCACCCCCCCCCCCCCCCCCCCCGACTCCACCTCAGAGAAGTCTTTTCCAAGCCACCGCTAATTTGCCTTTCTGAGAGACAAGAACCTGCGTGACATGCTCGTGAAGTCCAAACTAAGACATCTTACCAGCCATTCAACCTCACCAGGGTGCAGACCCTGCGGGGATCGAAAGTGCAAGCCCTGTCCCTTGACAGACACCTCAGTTTCAGTTGGTGGACCCTCTGGTACTTTCACTGTGAAATCTCATCTCAACTGCCAGTCTACTGACATTGTGTACATTTTGTCCTGCACCCTCTGCTCCAAACTGTATGTGGGGAAGACCTACCGTTCATTAGGCGAGCGCTTCTCCAAACACCTGAGGTCGACGAAGCTAGGCTACAACAACCCTGTAGCTGTCGGCCATCATTTTGCTGGCCCATACCACAGCTTCACCCATGCAAGAATTTCAGCTGTGTGGCAGAACCCCAGTGACAGCACGTACAGAAAGTACATGGAGAGCCGCGTCATTGACCGCTTGGGGACCGCACAGCCGAATGGATTGAACGTCAGAGTCACTGACGTCTAGCACCTGGGCCTTTCTGCCTTGATCTCTCTGTCCTTATTCTTTCTTTAACCTCCTATCCCTCTTTTTAAAATATATATATATATGTATATAAATATATATATATATGAATGTGTGTATATATGTGTGTATGCATATACATATATATATATTTTTTTTCTTTTTTGGTGTGTGTGTGTGTGTGAGTATGTGTGTGTGTGTGAGTATGTATTGCACTGAATGGTGATCACCAAGTGTTTAGTGTGCATGGTTCATCAAAACAGAAAGTAGTGAGATGTCATCACCATTTCTCACTTAGGCTTTCCTATCCACACTGTCCTCTTTTCCTCACTTGACAATGGGCCTATGGTTCGAAACATCGTATCTCACTAAACAAAGAGGATTCATCTACCATCAAAAAGTTATTTTTATAAACTTTAGTTTTTTGTTCACCTTCACTCTATTTTTCTGTACACTATTTATATAAAAAAAAAAAAGAAGAAAAAAAAAAGGAAAAAAAAAAAGTCAACAAAACTACGAACACACATTTTCACTGTTCATAATCTGTGCAGACAACAAGGACAAGTAAAAAGAGCAGGATCAGCGCTTAAGGAGTGAGTGTGAAAACTGACCAAAAAAAAAAAAAAAAACCACAAAAAAAACAAAAAAAAGAGGGAGATTTTTCTTCTTTTTTTTCGTACTGCGCTGCTTCTCTTGACACCCAAATCTCACTGACAAGTGAACAAATATTCCCACAACAAAGGAAAAAAACAACCAAAAACGATCGTCCTTCTTCACTTCAATCCTGCTTAGGGGGCCCAGCAGCAAAGTGATTGGTTATTTGGCCCGAGATGTTCTCCAGCTGACCCCTGACATTGTCCACGCCCTGCGAGAGGTTCTCCTTGACCGAGTCGACGCGCTGCGAGAGGTTCTCCTTGACCGAGTCCACCTTCTCCTTGACCGAGTCGACGCGCTGCGAGAGGTTCTCCTTGACGCAGTCGACACGGTGCGACAGGTGCCCCACCTGGGTGGTCAGGTTCTCCCTGACGCAGCCCACCCCGTGGGAGAGGTTCTCCTTGACGTAGTCCACCCGCTGCGAGAGGTTCTCCTTGACCGAGTCCACCTTCTCCTTGACCGTGTCCACGCGCTGCGAGAGGTTCTCCTTGACCGTGTCCACGCGGTTGGAGAGGTTCTCCTTGACCGAATCCACCTTCTCCTTGACCGTGTCCACCCGGTGCGAGAGGTTCTCCTTGACCGTGTCCACCCGGTGCGAGAGGTTCTCCTTGACCGTGTCCACGCGGTTGGAGAGGCTCTCTAGCTGGCTGCGCACGTTCTCCTTGTTGAGCTGGCTGGAAAGGTGCTCCAGGTGGCCCTTGACGTTGTCGATGACGTCCGGGCTCTGGCCCTGGGTCTGGATGCGGATGACCTCCTCCACCTGGCTGTCCACCACCGACAGGGAGATGCCCAGCTGGGCCGCATAGTACGTGACCATGATCAGCTGGTGGGAGAAGGGCACCTGCTCGCAAAATGAAAGTAATGATCATGATCAGCAGGTGGGAGAAGGGCACCTGCTTGCAAAAAGAAAACACTTATCAATAACGATAATAATAATACTAATGATACTGGTAGTATGTGATCATGATCAGCTGGTGGGAGATGGGGACCTGCTCGCAAAAAGAAAACAATTATCAATAACGATAACAATAATACTAATGATATTGGTAGTACGTGATCATGATCAGCAGATGAGAGAAGGGCACCTGCTCGCAAAAAGAAAACAATTATCAATAACGATAATAATAATACTAATGATGCTGGTAGTACGTGATCATGATCAGCTGGTGGGAGAAGGGCACCTGCTCGCAAAAAGAAAACAATTATCAATAACGATAACAATAATACTAATGATATTGGTAGTACGTGATCATGATCAGCTGGTGGGAGATGGGGACCTGCTCACAAAATAAAATAATGATAACAACAACAATAATAATATCAGTACGTGATCACAATCAGCTGGTGGGAGAACAAGACCTGCTCACAAATAAAAGGTATCAATGGCGATCAAGAGGTCTGATGTCATGACCAACAAGCTAACTGACCTTGACAATGATGCCATGAACAACAAACTATCTGACAATGACTAACAACTAACTGACCTTGATAATGAAGGTATCAATGGTAATCAAGAGATCAGAGGTCATGACCAACAAGCTATATGACCTTGGTAATGAAGGTATCAATGGTGATCAAGATCTGATTTCATGAACAACAAACTAACTGACCTTGACAATGAAGGTATCAATGGCGATCAAGAGGTCAGAGGTCATAACCAACAAACTAACTGACCTTGACGATGAAGATAACAATGGCGATCAAGATCAAGATGTCATGACCAACAAACTTACTGACCTTGACAATGAAGGTATCAATGGCAATCAAGAGGTCAGAGGTCATGAAGAAAATGGCTCCAGCACAGCCGCACAGCTTGGTCCACGTCCACAGCTCATCGAAAAACTGCACTCGCGCCACGGCTCGCCATCCCATGATGCAAATCAGGATCAGGTACATGGGACACAGGTATTCCATCATCCCTTTCAGCCCTGAAAGACAAATATGGTGAGATACATTATAAAAGAATTTTTTTTAAAAAAGGCAAACGGTTCCATTGTGTTTAATGGCTGTCTGGACCACGGAGTTTTCTTCCACCCTTTTAGCCTTCCCCAACCGAAGTCAGGTGCCCATTCACATTTCACTAGACTTGTTCGACGTTTGAGGCCCCTTTCCAAGGAGACTGTTCATCATTCTGCATGTAAGAAAGACTATATACATAGCAGCATGTGTGGCAGGTGTATGGATCTAAGCAAAAACAAAATAGTGTCAATCTACCTATCTTGACATTCTGGTGAGTACAAGGTAGGCAGGTTTTTCCAATGACAGTAAAAGGAAATTTTCTTCCTAAAATTACGTTAAAGTAACATACTTACAGTGACCCACTAGTGCAGACTCCGGCAGGCGTCTGATTCCTGTCCTGTGCAAACTACTACCCGCCTATGCGGAGAAAAGGAAAGTAGCTAGCCTATCTTTGAAGGAGCTGATAGAGGGTATTGTTATAACGTGATCTGGCAAACTGTTCCAAGATCAAGCTGTTAGGTGGAGAGTGAGAAAATCGGACTGAAACGCCTTTCCTGAGGACACAACATGCTGAAACCAGGGGCCTTGAGCACTGGTGAACACTGGATTGGAAGTCCAACACCTGACAAGTTCTGCTGCAGTGCCTCCTTCAAGATCACAGTGGGACCAAATAATCCATCTCCCCTTTGAACCCTGAAAGCTAAGAATGTGGGATACATTCCGACAAGGTGTTTTATCTGCTTCGAAAGACAAAGAGAATGAGATACATTGCGACCAAGTATTCAATCATTCTTTTCAGTCCTAAAAGGTGAAGAACTTCTGTTACTTCCAGTGTTGATTTGACTGAACAGAGACAGAAACTGACAAACATGTATTTTTTTTGTCCCTATCGTCCCTGAAAAATACCATTCTTATATAATGCAAGTGCTGTTTTAACTGATCAGTGACAATTCCTTATATGTTATAAAAGACATACATATACAAGTGCTGTGGCTGTTGCTTTCCGGTTTAACAAGTGATTGTTAAAAAGAAGAAGAATGTATTAGTTGTAGTCATCCCTATGGTCAATGGCATTATATGTATCAGTTCATTTGATTGTATAATATATATTCCAAATTCCTAAAGAATATTTGTTCATCCACCAATAAGCAGTAATTTCTTTTTCCTGTTTTAGTTTTTTCCTTAACAACAACAACAACAATAAAACCAAAGTGTATTCAACAAAATGCTACACAGTCATAGATTCTATATTTTGTCATTTTGTAAGACACATACTGCTAAATAATTCCCAACTTATTCTTTTGAATGCCCCAGGACATAAATTTCTGCCCCTTCCAGTGTGCAAAAAAAATGCTCCGCAATGGCAGTCTATGCCTGTGTCAATACAGGAATTTTCCTACTACAAAATAATCAAATTCATGTGAAATTGTCAAATGGGATTGTGTATTTATCTTTCGGAAATGTATAGTTTATATATTTTCTTTCAGTAGTTTGCATGCTGTAAAAAACAAAAAAAAAAACAACAACAAAAACAAACAAACACAAAAAACCCTGTCCAAGTATCCCTTGGCAAATTGCTGTCACTGAGCATAACATATAGTTGACACTGAATGGGTTACATTGACTGGTAGAAGAGACATGAATCAGAAAAAAAGCAATTCTGAAAACATGTGACATAACACACATGTACACACACACATAATAATAAAACATAAAAAAACCCAACAAAAATACCAAAAAAACAACATGAGCTGAAAGTGTAATGGAAAAAAAAAAAGAAGAAAAATCAAAGAAAGACACATCACCTGGACTCAAGAAAGAGTAGAACCCACAGCCCAGTGCCGTGAAAGCCGCCCCGGCATACACGTTGAATGGGCGAAAGCCGAAGGCTCTAGCGTAGTTCACCTGGGCCATGGCAAACATCAGCACGCCACACTCAAAGTTCAGGTAGCTGGCCTTCCACACCAGGAAAGCGTCGCCCACCGCTGAAAAGATGAGGCCGATGAGAATGAGGCGTGAGTAGCGGTAGTACTCGTTGAGGCTCATCCCATGGAGGAGGACGAAGAAGATGAGGGAGACGATGGGCAGACATTTGGCGATGCAGAAGAGCAGGGAGGTGCTCTCACTGCTGCCATACAGCACAAAGTAGATGGCCACAGTTTTGAAGAAGGGAACCAGCTTGGGGCCCACACTTTTCAGCTGAAACAAATCAGAAAAAAAAACTGGTTCTTAATATGTAGCAGTACTAGAGTTATGCATGCGTGTGAATGACTGGTGCGAAAGCGCTTTGATTTGTCTCTGCACAAGATCCAGCGCTATATAAATACCATTATTATTATTATTAGTAGTAGTAGTAGTACTAGTTGACATACTTCAGTAAGGGGAGACAATGGAGTTGTGCTCTGACTGGGTGATGTATCTGGTGCAGCCTCAGTTATGGCTTGACAGGCCTATTCGAATATCGCAGTCATTCCCTGCTACACTTTGAAGTCTAATGCTGGTCTGTCAAGACAGAATCTGGGCCTTAGGGGGTTACTATATACGGGGCAAACTTTTCAGCTGAAAAACAAGGTATAAAAGGGTTCTTAATATATAACTTGCATGCTTTTCAGCTAAAAAGTAAAAGACAAGGTGGAGAAGGGTTCTTAATATAGAATGGGCATGCTTTTGAGCTGAAACATAAAGACAGAAAAGGATTCTTCATACATATAATGGGCACGTTTTTCGGAGTTTTCACTGAAACACAAAGGCAGTAAAGGTTTCTTTACATATGAAACAGAAAACAGAAAAGGGTTCTTGACAGACGACAGGCATGCCCTTCAGCTGAAACATAAAAGCTGAAAGACGTTCTTAATATTATAACCAGTACTCTTTTCCATTTAAACGCAAGGTAGAAAAGGGCTCTTTGTATATAATGGGCATGCTTCCCCCCCATCTTTCAGCAATGTTTTCTTCAAACTGAATATTCTTTAAATAGTTATCTGAAGCTACAAAAAATGAGACAAAAAATCTTATGAGGGGAAAAAATGTCTCATGAATGGAAAGAGAAGGAATGTCACATTGACATATTCTCCCAACAATGACAACAGATTGTTACACAGCCTGTCACCAACTGCCATACACTGCAGCCCTGTGACAAGAGCTCTGGACTTTGGACCTAGTCTGCCTTTGGTCTACACTCCAGTGCAAATTCATTAACACCTTAAAATGATTACAATTGTGCCTGCGTGCGTGCGTGCGTGTGTGAGTGAGATAGACACACACAGAGAGAGAGAGAGAGAGAGAGAGAGAGAGAGAGAGAAAATGTGAGTGTTCATGCATTAAAGTGTGTATGTATCAGATCAGTATATTGGTGATTATATATTCTACTAGACTACAATGAGAATTCATATTGTACAAAACCATGTATAATACTGCATATCATTTGTCATATCATCACATGCTTTTATCATAATTCATATCAACTTCATTCAAGTCTGATAATGATTTGAAAAGTTATCTTCTAAAGCCTGGTGAAAAATACTTTACAAAACCTGACAAACATTACAAAGGAAACATGTCATAAAATGATACATAGTCTGCCCACTTTTGATGACATTGCTATAAATGATGCCGATCCAAGGGAGTTCATCATACAAAGGTGCATTCTATTGCCAACTTATCATTTTCATCAGATGAAACGAAACTACCATACCTGTGAGATCCCCCACCAGAGGAGACCTCCCTAGCCAATTGTTAATTTCTGTGATTTTAAAATTAGATCAGTATCACATTATCAGAATAAATTTATTTTCTTATAAAATGACATTATAACAGGTGTGGCAAAACAAATCTGGACTATTACTTGACACAACAAAAGCAAAACAAATCTGGACTATTACTTGACACAACAAAAGCAAAACAAATCTGGACTATTACCTGACACAACAACATTAAACACGAGGGCTTGGAAAAGCAACATTAAACGTAAGACATGCATACATTCTGCACTGCACATATTCACTTTAAAATATTATAACTGATATTACATAAATTTGTTTAAAAGACACAAATTATAACATTGCACAGATCATATTTCACATTCATTCTGATTATTCTATAAACTGAAACAAAAGGACCCCAGTATCTGTTCTCAGAATGACCAGCTAACATCCAATGAATCAAACTGAAAAGTAATATTTCTGTGTTGTACAACAGCAAGAAATATAGAACAGAACAGAACAGAATAGAATAGAATATGTCTTTATTACCAAGTGTACTGGGGTCACAAGGAATATTGGGGGGGGGGGGGGGGTGGGGGATAGTACATAACAAGATACCAACATAAAATTGAAAATCATACACAAATACAGTAGAAATTAGGATACATACAAGTGCATATCAATATAAAAACTTGTGCATTCTCACGCATGCACGCACTGCACACACACACACACACTTGCACGCGCACACACACACACACACGCACGTTTGAACAGAAGCTGCATATTACATGTGGATGGGGCTGATGACTAGATATTCACTAATTCAGGTAGATGGTTGTTGGTTGCACAATTCTATTTATCATACTGGAGTTGTTTGAGAGACAGGGCATTGACTGCTTTGAGGAAAAAGCTATTGGCAAAGCGATTGGTTTTCGTCCTTATACTTCTGTACCGTCAACCAGAGGGGAGCATCTCGAAAATCCCAAAAGCTGGATGTGATTCGATATGGTAATAAGTTAACATCAACAACAACTGATCTGAGGTAGATTTAAGGTTTACTGACACAGATTAAGCCCTTTGTTAATTCAGTGAAACTGGTTGTGGAAAATATCAGTTATACTCTAAACACCTCAGTCTATAAGTGCTTCCACTAGTTCCAGTGAATAATTTCTTTGGTAACACTCTCACATAATTATAGAAAGAAGCAGGCAAACTGAACATTTTCCCATAATTCCAAGTCAATTCATGTGCGGATATATGTTCAGTCAGATATTGCCTGCTCTCCCTTTGTGTTTTCACAGCCTGACGCAGAAATATACAATTACTCCATTTTCTGAGATTCAGAGTTAAACTTAAAGCTAACCTGTGCATGTGAGCAATGGAAACACAAACTTCATACCACACATTTGCCCATCACAACTGACTACAATTTACTAAAAATGATGTTAGTTGTGTACTGGTGTCAGCTGTGTAAAAAGGAAGGCAAAGGAGACAAAAACAAAACAAAAACAACAACAAAAACTGCACACTGGCCATATTAGGTCTCAACCTCTCCCACCCTCCTGCATAAATGATGAACAGTGATGACTAAACCCAAGAAGAAGAAGAAGAAGACTGATGACTTAATGCAATAAAAAAAGACAATAAAAAAATAATAATGACTTTATGCAAGAAGCTGCAGCAGAGGCAGCAGCAGAAGCAGAGGAAGAAGAAGAAGAAGAGGAAGAAGAAGACTTTAAAAAAAAAAGAAAAAAGAAAAAAAAGACTGTTGATTTGGGGTGCTACACATTACATTGATCAGTTTTCTGTAAAACGCTGTGAGACCATGTGTCCTGATCGGTTGGATCATCATCCTAAACTGGAAGAATAATGAATCAATTTCTTTCAAATCGCAAACTGTTTCTGCATGCATCAGCATCGACAGGGTCCTTAAACTCCAAAGCCAGCGAGTTGTAATCGTTTCTGAATGCATCAGCATCCACACGGTTCTTTGACTCCCATGACTGTATGTCGTCCTCGCGTAACCTTTCCCACGCTAGACATAAATGATTCCCATCATTCGGGCTCGCATGCTTGCTGGCCATGGCAGAACGCATCTTCCAATCACCTAACACACTGAATAATTTATGACATTTCTTCTCAGGCCGTTAAACGATTTCAGATTGTATGCCTGTAAGAAAAACAAGAAAACACGCTGTGATTTAATGAATCAAATCTTCAAAGATAGCTAAAATCCCGCTCTGACCGAATTTTGGAGGCAGCACCGTGGCTGTGCAAACCTTGGTGAGAAGGTTGATGACGTCTTGAATGATAATGAACGTACAGCTGGATAAAAGCATCATGCGTACAGCTTTTGTTTACAGAAACAGGTGAAATCAAGACTTACCACATTCAATGGCTTCGTCATTGTTGATGATGTTCAGGGTGACCCAGCAGCGAGTTTTCAGTGTATGGCTTCTGGCCCCGACAGCTGTGCGTTCGGTCGTGTTTACATCAGGAGCCTATTTTTGGAGCTGTGAACGTCACGGGACGAGCTTGCTGACCTCAGTGAACAGGGACACAGCCCACTCAGTGGCCTAATATGATTGGTTAGAAGATTTTATATTCATCCAATTAGAGAACCTTTAACATTTTCGTCTCGGCGAGTGGAGTTTTCTTCCCAGATGGCGCTACAAAATGAGAAACAGGAAGTTGATGTTTTGCAGACGAAAACCTGCACGAGTAAATTACGGAAGTGGTTCATGGATTGCAAGATCTGTAACATGTAAAAATGGGCAAGGATCACGAACTGTTGGAAGCGGCGCGGACCGGCAACTTGCAGACAGTGAAAACTATTTTGTCAGGAAAACTGCCGCGCTCTGGACCTGGAGGTGGAGGTGGCTGGAGAAGGTGTGCACGTTTAGAATCTGTGATAACAGGAAAGCCACTGATCATGCACATGATCATGAATGGATTGTCTGTTGGATGGTGTTCATTCATTTGTGTGTTTGCAGGATACAATGTAATGTTTCGCTTTAAAAAGACAGAAAAACGACAGCTTCGAAATTGTGTCAGTGGTTAAATTGAGAGCTACCCGTCAGCAGAAGAGGATCGAGAAAGAAAAATTAAAAGAGAATATAATTCTATACAGTTAACATTGATCGGGATAAACTTTTTTTCTTTCTTATTTTTTGTTGTTGGTTATGTGATTTTGGAAAGAACAGTCGCATATTCAGATTATACATTTTCTGCATGTGTCACAACCCGCACTTTCATTCATAAAACAATGTAGTTTGAGCTCATGGATTTTTCATTGCACCTTTTTTATTGCTCGTGATATTTGAGCTCATGCATTTTTCATTGCACCATAATTGCTCATGATATTTAAGATCATGCATTTTTCATTGCACCATAGTTGTTTACATTTTTCAGTGATTTCTCAGCCAGTCTCTGTTACTTTCTACCAGTGAAAAAAATTGAAATGCTTTTATTTTGATTTTGTTTGTTTGTTTGTTTACTTACAAATAAGTCTTTGGAAGTAACCAAAACAGTTGATGTAGAGATGCACATATTAATGATAATAATATGGGACTGTTCACTATTGAACTGTAGTTTTCACAATTTTAAGAAGGTTTTAATGTGTTCTTGAAGCACATACACACTCCTAGTGCGTTTTTCAGATTCCATTTTTAAACCAGTGATTGAGTGAAAATGAAGCAGAATCTTCCAAAGCACATGCACGCACACACACACACACACACACACACACACACATCTGTCTTGTCTTGTCTGTCTATTTGTCTGTAAAAAAGGTTGACTGTTTTTGTACACCTATCCAGAACATAGGACAAAGTAATGATCATTGCTAAATGGCAGAGAACACACCAATGACACATCATTCATATATATGTATGATAATATATATACACGCATGGACACTCAGGTTAGCATATAGTTTACTATCAAGGCAAGTGATAATGTAAAGTTGTTATTTTTTTCTTAACAAATGGGTCAATAATTTTGTGGACATTGCTACCAATATTTTCTCTCTGCACACATTATTAACCATTGTTATGGGGGGAAATTGAACTTGTGTTTCTGATTTTAGCGTAGATATTTTATCTGCTACAAATAATTTGACACTTGATACATGACCGGAATAGTGATTCCTGCATGATTGTTTGTACCCGAAGGTCATGACTTAACTGCTCATGTACAGTGATTTCCAGCATATAACAGGGTGATAGTACTGATAGTGATACAGCGTATAACATACATCCCCTGAATTTAAAAGAAAAAAAGATATTTTGAACACATATTAGGCATCTGCTTATGATCCCATTTACACAAAACTGACTAGGATAGTTGTGTTTGTGTGCCCGTACAGATCATGGGCACATAGCTTATGTAATGGTCTGTTTTCAAGATTTACAAATATACAGTCAGTGATTGTGAGTTGTGTTTTTTAGAATGCTTATTATTAATGTATTATATATATATATATATATATATATATATATATATTTTTTTTTTTTTAACAGGGGAATGAAACAAGTATTTTAATGTAAACTAGGGCAGGTTGCAGTTGTGCAGGAAACATTTCCCTAAATAAAATTGAATGCTTACCTGTCAAATATTTCATAGTAGATTTGCTCTAGAATTTTGTCAGGGACAACTTTTGTTGTCTCATCGAGTTTTTCACTTGTTTGAAAGGCTGGCACCCAGGGTGGATCAACACATGATAAATATCAGGGGTGAATGAATGCTTGATAAATTTCAGGGGTGAATAAAAACTTGATAAATGTCAGGGGTGGATCAACACATACGACAAATATCATGGGTAGATCAGAACTTAATGAATGTCAGAGGTGGATCAACACTCAGAAAATTTCAGGGGTGAATCAACACTTGATAAATGTCAAGGATGGATCAATATGTGATATATCATTATATGTCAGGGATGGATCGATACTTGACAAATTTCAGGGATGGATCAAAACTTGATAAATGTCAGGTGTGAATTAACACATGATGGATGTCATGGGTGAATCAAAACATGATAATCATAATAGGAGGGGTGGGTCGTACACTTGATAAATGTCAGGGATGAATGAATGCTTGATAAATATCAGGCATGAGTCAACATGATAAATATCAGGTGTAAATCAACATGATAAATATCAGGTATATATCAACATGATAAATGTCAGGGGTGAATCAGCACATGATAAATGTCAGGGGTGAATGAATGCATGATGAATATCAGGGGTGAATGAACATGATGAATGTTAGGGATTAATGAGTGTTTGTTAGATATCAGGGGTGAATGAACATGATGAATGTTAGGGATTAATGAGTGTTTGTTGGATATCAGGGGTGAATCAACATGATGAATGTTAGGGATTAATGAGTGTTTGTTAGATATCAGGGGTGAATGAACATGACAAGTGTAAGGGATGTATGAATGCTCAATGAATATCAGGGGTTGAATCAACATGATGAATGTTAGGGATTAATGAGTGTTTGTTAGATATCAGGGGTGAATCAACATGATGAATGTTAGGGATTAATGAGTGTTTGTTAGATATCAGGGGTGAATGAACATGATGAATGTTAAGGATTAATGAGTGTTTGTTAGATATCAGGGGTGAATGAACATGACAAGTGTAAGGCATGTATGAATGCTCGATGAATATCAGGGGTGAATCAACATGATAAATGCCAGGGGTGAATCAACACATGATCAGTGTCAGGGGTGAATGATTGCTTGGTAAATTTCTGGGGTAAATCAACATGATAAATGTCCAGGGTGGATCAACACATATAACAAATATCATGGGAGGATCAGCACTTGATAAATGTCATGGCATAGGCATGGATCAACGCTTGATGTCTGGAATAGATCAATGCTTGATGTCTGGAATAGATCAACACATGATGGATGTCATGGGTGAATCAAAACATGATAATGATAATGGGAGGGGTGGGTCGTACACTTGATAAATGTCAGGGATGAATGAATGCTTGATAAATATCAGGCATGAGTCAACATGATAAATATCAGGTGTAAATCAACATGATAAATATCAGGTATATATCAACATGATAAATGTCAGGGGTGAATCAGCACATGATAAATGTCAGGGGTGAATGAATGCATGATGAATATCAGGGGTGAATGAACATGATGAATGTTCGGGATTAATGAGTGTTTGTTAGATATCAGGGGTGAATGAACATGATGAATGTTAGGGATTAATGAGTGTTTGTTAGATATCAGGGGTGAATCAACATGATGAATGTTCGGGATTAATGAGTGTTTGTTAGATATCAGGGGTGAATCAACATGACAAGTGTAAGGGATGTATGAATGCTTGATGAATATCAGGGGTGAATCAACATGATGAATGTTCGGGATTAATGAGTGTTTGTTAGATATCAGGGGTGAATCAACATGAATGTTAGGGATTGATGAGTGTTTGTTAGATATCAGGGGTGAATGAACATGACAAGTGTAAGGCATGTATGAATGCTTAATGAATATCAGGGGTGAATCAACATGATAAATGCCAGGGGTGAATCAGCACATGATCAGTGTCAGGGGTGAATGATTGCTTGGTAAATTTCTGGGGTAAATCAACATGATAAATGTCCAGGGTGGATCAACACATATAACAAATATCATGGGAGGATCAGCACTTGATAAATGTCATGGCATAGGCATGGATCAACGCTTGATGTCTGGAACAGATCAATGCTTGATATGTCAGGGGTAGATCAATACTTGATAAATATCAGGAGTGATTCAAAACATGATAAATGTCAGGGGTGAATCAACTCTTGGGGAAATGCCGGGGGATGGATCAACACATGATGAATGTCAAAACTTAATAAAAAATAACTGTTACTGTTAGGGGTGGTTAAATGTCTTCACATATATTTTTTTTTATCATTTGTCGAGAGTGAAGTGATCAATAACCATTACTTTTTATTTTTAATTTTAAAGATATTTATTATTATTATTATTTTGTTATTTTATTTTATTTATTTTATTTTTTTATTTTTAAATTTTTATTATTATTAATTTTTTTTGGTTATTTTATTTTATTTTATTTATTTATTTTTTCTCAAGGCCTGACTAAGTGCGTTAGGTTATGCTGCTGGTCAGGCATCTGCTTGGCAGATGTGGTGTAGCGTATATGGATGTGACCGAACGCAGTGACGCCTCCTTGAGCTACTGATACAATGATACCATGGCATGATCCTTGATGTGTGTCTTGATTTAAGACAGAATACCTTTGAAGGAGAGCTTCAACTTTTATGCTTGTTCAGCAGAATGTAGTGCCATGGACTGCAGTAGGATGCGGTCCAGTGCAGAATAGGACCAATATTGAAACAACACAGACGGGCGCAATAGCCGAGTGGTTAAAGCGTTGAACTGTCAATCTGAGGGTCCCGGGTTCGAATCACGGTGACGGTGCCTGGTGGGTAAAGGGTGGAGATTTTTACGATCTCCCAGGTCAGCATATGTGCAGACCTGCTAGTGCCTGAACCCCCTTCATGTGTATACGCAAGCAGAAGATCAAATACGCACGTTAAAGATCCTGTAATCCATGTCAGCGTTCGGTGGGTTATGGAAACAAGAACATACCCAGCATGCACACCCCCGAAAATGGAGTATGGCTGCCTACATGGCGGGGTAAAAATGGTCATACACGTAAAAGCCCACTCGTGTACATACGAGTGAACGCAGAAGAAGAAGAAGAAGAAACAACACAAAACAGAAAAACAGCGCAGCATTGCACCACAAGCACGAAACAGCACAGCATAGCACACTATTTTCAATTACCTTTTTATGTTTTTTTGTGCAGTATTTTGGCCCTGAAGTCAGTGAACATCAACTGTACAGACACCAGTGGGGAGACGCCTGTACATCTGGCCGCACTTAATGGCCACAGGTATAACTGATATATATATCTACTTTTTTTAATATGATTTTATTTAATCTAGTTTTATCACTTTTATTTTGTGGGTCATCCAACCTCCTATCCCCCCCCCCCCTTCTTGTGACTGACCAATAGTGTGTACAGTTTCTGTGATTTTTTTGTTCTGTTCAGACAGATATTCAGTCCTGTATTAATTTTAAAGATGCTTCATACTGGATGGACAGCAACAAACCAGTGTTGATTAAACAGTGGTAAAACTGAGGCTGTTCCTGTTGCTAGCTCATCTTGTGTCAAACTGGTTGGCAGTGAATCTTGCATACTGCGCACAGACATGCCTACACACATGATATATCTGATCTGTCTGTCTGTCTGTCTGCCAGTCTGTCTATCAATTTACAAATACTCATTGACACATAACGCAACACACACACAAACACACACACACACACATATATAACACACACACACACACACACACACACACACATATATATATATATATATATATATACATTACATGTACACATTCACAGACATCCCCATTCTTCAGACACAACTCTCTCCACCTAGAATGCACACACACACACACACACACACACACACACACACACACACACACACACACACACACACACACACACACACACACACACACAACACACACACACACACACTCACACACACAACACACACACACACACACACACTCACACAAGCATGCAAACATGCACACACACACTTAACTACACACACACACACACTCTCTCTCTCTCTTTCTCTCTCTCTCTACATACATACATACCCAACAACATGGGCATGTGTGTGAAGCTGACTGGCTGACTGCCAGATGCTATTGACTAGTGGCAGGGGGTGTGGGGGGATGAACAATTAGATTAGCAGGGGCCTAGGGAGAGGACCAGGAGAGCCAATATTGACAGCGGACGGAAGGAACAGAAGAAAATGGCACTTACATACAGCCTTCCACTTCAGAAGCTTCATCATGTTAATCATTTTATAGCAAAAAGTTTAAAAAGAAAGAAAGAAAAAAAAGAAGAGGAACTTGTCTGGTGGAAAAAAAAAACCAAACCCATGGAGAAGGCTTTGACAACAATCTACTTAATGATATGAACGCACGCAGTAACAAGTGAATGTGCCCAATGCAAACAATTCACAAGCAGTTCATGATATTTATGGAATGCAGAAAACATGTGGAATAGTGGGGGAGAGGATGGAGGGAGGATGGGGTGGAGCACAGAGAGAGAGAGAGCGAGAGAGAGAGAGAGAGCAACAAACATGCAGACAGACAGATACTGAGATAGAGAATAACAAGGGACATGTATAACGATTTAGGCTTAGAGAGAGATGGAGAAAGAGAAAGGGAAACAGACAGACAGACACACACACACACACACACACACACACACACACACACACACACACACACACACACACACATGCGCGCACAGGCATGCAGGGAACCAGAATGTGCAGACTTTATCATTAAATTAGTGAACTCATCAAGCTCTCAATGCAAACAAAATAATGTAAACATAATTCCCAAACTAGCACATCACAGATGATTTGGGAACAGAACACTTAGGAAAGTAGGGGGGAGAGAGAGAGAGAGAGAGAGAGAGAGAGAGAGTTGATTTTGTGTGTGTGTGTGTGTGTGTGTGTGTGCATTGATTTTCACTTTATTTTTCATTATGGTGTGGATAAATGGTGGGATGTTTGACTCAACATGACAGAGGCTTAGAATGCAGTTTTACCAGTAGGGAAATAGCACAGATGCACATTTTCAGCAAAACTGGCTTTTTCTAAACAAACAGGCAGTGGTTTGGCTTTGATATAATGGTAAAGTGCTGTCACTGTCACTGCCACCAGTCCTGAGACTTGGTTTGATCGAGGGGGTGCTGCACTGCTTAACACATCACCAACATTCTCCATTTTTTGCTGTTGTGGGATGGGGCCTGAGTTTCAGCAAACATCCTCTCTGTCCTGTCTCAGTGATGTTGTCTGCTCAATTCTTACTTCTTTCGCTGTCTGCCATGTTTCCTTGAAATCCCCCCCCTGCCCCCCCCCCCCCCACCCCCCCCCTGCACTTTTCCCTGAAGGATGGTCCTGGAGAGCCCATCAGTTTTTGTCGTGTTGCCATACCGTCTCATCTCCCCCTCCCACACCCTTTTTTTTCCCCCACTGTGGTCAGGAGGCCTTCATACCAACCAGTGTGCTGCCTAATGGGTTTTCCAACTTTTTCATTTGTTGAGTGGTCTCTGTAGGAAATGCCAAGCAGTCTACTGAAGCATCTCATTTCCACTGCTTGGAACCTTCTCTGAAGCTCTGCAGTAAGAGTCATGGACTTGCATGCATAATAAAAAAAAGAAGAAAAAAAAAGAAGAAAATAGAATGTACATGTAGTAACTTTATTCTGAAACTGATGTTCTTGTCTCTCCATTTCCATATGGTCTCTTTTTTTTCAACATTTTTTATTCAGACAAAAGTTTACAGATACAGAATTTATGTGTTTTGTGCATTAGAAAGTATAGGGTAAGCATATAATTAAGTTCTAAGTACTACATGAGGAACAGCGTGGACAGGTCAGACACAGCAACGACCTTTCGGAGCCCTTCCCAATTGGAAATGGAGTGAAACAAGGTTGTGTCCTCGCGCCGACCCTCTTCACGATCTTCTTCAGCATGATGCTCCAACAGGCCACTGAAGATCTTGGCGACGACGACGGTATCTTCATCAGATACCGCACTGATGGCAGCCTATTCAACCTGAGGCGGCTACAGGCCCACACCAAGACACTGGAGCAACTCATCAGAGAGCTTCTGTTTGCCGACGATGCTGCCCTCGTCGCCCATACAGAAGCGGCCCTGCAGCGTATAACGTCCTGCTTCGCAGAGGCTGCGCAGCTCTTCGGCCTAGAAGTCAGTCTGAAAAAGACGGAAGTTCTCCACCAGCCTGCCCCACAGGAAGAATTCCACGCTCCTCACATCAACATCGGTGAGACAGAGCTGAAGTCGGTCCACCAGTTCAGCTACCTAGGCTGCACCATCTCGTCTGACGCCAAGATCGACAAGGAGATCGACAACAGACTTGCAAAGGCAAACAGCGCATTCGGCAGGCTGTACAAGAGAGTGTGGAACAACAAACACCTGAAGAAAGACACAAAGATCAGCGTGTACAGAGCTGTTGTACTGCCCACCCTGTTGTATGGCTCCGAAACCTGGGTCACCTACCGGCACCACATACGACTGCTTGATCGCTTCCACCAGCGCTGCCTTCGCACCATCCTCAGCATCCACTGGAGTGACTACATCACAAATGTCGAGGTCCTGGAGCAGGCAAAGACTATCAGCATCGAGGCAGTGCTGCTAAAGACCCAGCTACGTTGGGCAGGGCACGTGTCCAGGATGGAGGACCACCGCCTGCCCAAGATCACGCTGTATGGCGAACTGTCCACTGGCCACCGTGACAGAGGAGCACCCAAGAAGAGATACAAAGACTCCTTGAAGAAAGCTCTCGGTGCCTGTCACATTGACCATCGCCAGTGGTCCGCAGTAGCCGCTGATCGAGAGACCTGGCGACGCACCATCCACCAAGCTGTCTCCTCCTTCGAAAACAACCGCAGGGCCAGCCTTGAGGACAAACGCAGAAGGAGGAAGAACCACGACGCTGCAGCCACGAACCCAGACCAGACTTTCCCTTGCAACCGCTGCGGCCGACTCTGCTTTTCCCGCATTGGCCTTGTCAGCCATGAGCGTGCCTGCATCAGACGTGGACAACGCCCTTCCTAGATCTTCGTCAGCGAAGCCAGGCCATGATGAAGTACTGACAAATCTATAACATCTATAAATCTATCTATGTCAAAGTTCCAAGTTAGCATTGAAAAGCTTAATCTTGTATCAAACAGTTATAAAGTGCCCATTTTCCCACAAACTTGTTATATTCCATAGTTATGTTAAAGGCATACTTGTCTACTTCATATGCCTGTTTGAGGTCTTTTTTGAACATTTGTAATGTTGGTTTTACTTTGTTGATTCTACATTTGTATACATAGAATTTAGCTATCAATAAGATATATGAGAAACATTCATCAGTTTTCATTTTGTTATGTCCAAAAAGCACCAGTGTGTCGTTCAGGTTAAGTCTATCACAATGTAAACACTTTTCATATGGTCTCATTTGGTACATAACAGAGAAGCAGGAGAATTACCCTTGGATGAATATTTGCTTGTGTAAAATATGTCGTCAGAAGTTTAATCTGCGAAAATTTTGTTGCAGACATAGTAAAGCTTAAATTTGATGTCAGTTTTGTGAAAAGAACTAAAGCTTTATTGGAACCTGTATCTCAAAACTTTTAGATAAAGCAGGCTTTATTAAAAAAAAAAAAAAATGTCAGTGTTGAACAAAAAGATATACTCTGTCTACTTTGGGAACAAAATAAAATCCCTTTTGATATTGAGCACACTGTAAGAAGGACAACAGCTCAAAATGCTGTTGTCACTGCTGTAAGATCACACATTCAGATTATTTAGCTCAGTCATCTGTAGGTGTGTGCTGATGGATCACATCTCAGTAATCAACAAGCAGGAGCTGGGCTTTTTTAAAAAATTTTTTATTTTTTTATTTTTTTATCATACCAGCACTTAACTCTCTCACCAACAAGTGTCTGTGAGGAAAACACTCCCCCAGCGCAAAATATTTCAGACAGGATGCTCTCACTCTCAGTAACACAATTTTGATTTGTGTCAGAACAAGACTGTGGACGTGCTCACTTCAGACTTAGGTCAAGGGGGAAAGGTTCGTTAGTATCCTGTACATGTGAAAGCTGTCTGCAGCTAATGAGCTATCAAGCTTTGTTACAATGTGAAAAACATTTCTTTTAACATAAACCCTCAGTATTGACTACACTCTACAGTCACCTATGGGGGTGAACTGTCTAGTTTACTAAAGTCGCATATATATATGGCAGCAAAAGAGTTCAAAAGGAAAAACCATACTGTATGGAAAGAATCACACACAGACTTGAACACAGACACAACACACACATCCACGCAAGCATGCAAGCACGCACGCATGCACATACATACACACACACACACACACACACACACACACACACACACATATGCACACCCCTCTCGGCCCCAATCCCACCACAAACACACACACACACACACACACACACACACTCCCTCTCTCCCACCCACCTTCACACACTCTTTCTGTCTCTCTCTCAGTTTCTGTCTCTTATTGTTTATATTCCTGTGGGATAAGTTGAATGTTCGACTTAACATAATTAGTGGACATAAGTTATAGATGTGTTAGCTGTTAAATGTGATTGCCTCTTAGACAGTGGTGGAGAAAACAGTCTTTCTTTCTTGCCTGAGGACATATTTTCTTAATGTCATAAAAATACATCAGCTTTTAAATATGACAAGTTTATACTAAAGTTCAGATGAAGGTTTCATCTTTAGTTCAAGGCCACCTCCCGCCCCCCCCCCCCCCCAAAAAAAAAAAGAAAAATAAAGAAAAGAAAAAAGGTTTTCATAACTAAATAAGTAACTGCTAAATGTACACCATGGTTGAAGATGCCCTTGGATTTTCAGTAGTGTGTGTGTGTGCAGTCATACAAATTGTATGGTCTTCTCTGTTAAGGAAGTAGTACAAAATAGATTGTGTTTGTACAGCAGTTATATATATTTTTTCCTTATATGACAACATCTGTATTAGAGACTGTACTTTTGTGTGTGTGTGTGTGTTTGTGCACACATGCTTGTGTATGTTTGTGTGCACATGCATGTGTGTGAGTGTGTGTGCATGCTTGTGTGTGTGTGTGTGTGTGTGAGAGAGAGAGAGAGAGAGAGAGAGAGAGAGAGAGAGAGGTGAATTCCGCATTAAATGCTTGTATTGTTTGCTGGACTTTCGCTTGAATGTTCAAAAGTCACCAAATGACTTGGAAAGAAGAAGGAACAGACCTGATTTTCTGGTACACTGACCTAATGCACAACAGTCACAAACTAAAGACTATGGGCAGTAATCCTGGTAGGAAAACCTGAATTAAACTATAGTGGAAATAAATAAACCATGAGTCATAATACACAATAGTCGTACTGGTGGTTTGTAGGGAAAGAAAGCCATGACTGGACCTAATATTAATAAGAGAGACTTTGTTTGTCCTGCTGGGGAAGTGTGTGGGTGTGAGTGTTGCTGTATTGTTTCCACCCAGAGCTGTGTGAAAAAAAACAACCCAAACCCCCAAATATTTTGTGTGTTTTTAATGGATCATCAGTTATTATTAACACACACACACACACACACACACACACACACACACACACACACACACACACACACACACACACACACACACACATATATATATATAGCTGGCTCTCTCTCTCTCTTAGTAATTTGTCATTTTAGTATTTAAATGCATGTTTTACTTACTGATTTTTACAATATATTGTGCAGTTGGACATGTTTTATATTGAAAGACACTAAATGAATTATCAAATCATGATGATGATGATGTTTGTCATTATCTGTTTTTTCACCATCATTATTTTTATTATGATCAATATTACTTAAAAAAAAAGTCTGATCACGTATAAATGTATACATGTACAGGAACAGACACATCCACAGGCTCATTTGTGTACACACATACATTATTGCATGCACACACATATAGTGATGCATACAGTGATACACAGACAGATAGACGCAGGTTTACGCCCAGACAGACTCTCACACAACCCCACCCCCTCCACTTGACTACTGAACATTTGGTGAAATGTGATTAGTGTGTCACAAATATCAAGCACAGTAAGGACACTTTATGTACTTCTAAATTGTGTACCTTGTTTAGCTGAACAAACAATGCAGTCCCAAGTTAACCCATCTAACCCTGGGGAGTTTACAGCCACGATAGTCTTCCCTGTCATACAGATGTGGAAAAATGCAGAAAATATACTGAACTTGACTTGTTTTTCAACCAAATTGACACGTGTGGACGACGGGCACAATAGCCGAATGGTTAAAACATTGGACTTTCAATCTGAGGGTCCCGGGTTCAAATCTTGGTAACGGCGCCTGGTGGGTAAAGGGTGGAGATTTTCCCGATCTCCCAGGTCAACATATGTGCAGACCTGCTAGTGCCTGAACCCCCTTCGTGTGTATATGCAAGCAGAAGATCAGATACGCATGTTAAAGATCCTGTAATCCATGTCAGTGTTTGGTGGGTTATGGAAACAAGAACATACCCAGCATGCACACCCCCGAAAACAGAGTATGGCTGCATGCGTAGCAGGGTAAAAACGGTCATACACGTAAAAGCCCACTAGTGTACATTCGAGTGAATGTGGTAGTTGCAGCCCACAAATGAAGAAGAAGAAGAAGACACGGGTAGACACAGCAGGAAATACTATCATAGATATTTGTTCCCTTTGCGTGTGGATTTTTCATATGTAGGAATGGGGAAACTGTGTTAATGAAACAAATTTTGATGCCTTTGCATTGCTCGGGTGTGGGGTTCAGTGTGTTACCCTAAAGAGGAAGAATTTCAAAGAATGTTGACAGACATATTGATCTGTGAATTAATTAATTGGTGTATCACAGTGAAGTAACAGGAAAATATCTGCTCTGAGTAGTGATAACTAGACATCCTGAAATCCTTAGTTTCATTCATAGGCTTATCACAGTGAGGTGACAAAAACTGACAGCCATAAAGAATGATGACTGACAGTCTGACAGGTCTACAATTTCATTCATAGGCTGATCACAGTGTGGCAACAAAAACTTACAGCCATAAATAATGATAACTGACATCCTGACATACAGTATATCACAGTGTGGCAGCAAAAACTTAAGCCATAAATAATGATAACTGACATCCTGACATGCAGTTTCATTGATATCACAGTGTGGCAACAAAAACTTGCAGCCATAAATAATGATAACTGACATCCTGACATGCAGTTTCATTGATATCACAGTGTGGCAACAAAAACTTACAGCCATAAATAATGATAACTGACATCCTGACATGCAGTTTCATTGATATCACAGTGAGGTAACAAAAACTAACAGCCCTAAATCATAGCTGACATCCAGACATACAGTTTCACTGACAGGCTTATCACAGTGAGGTGACAAAACTAATAGCCCTAATTAATGATAATTGACATCCTGACATATAGTTGTATTCATAGGCTTATAAACACCTAAAAGCTCTAAAGAACGATGACTGACAATCTGACCTATAAGTTCATTCATAGGCTCATCACAGTGAGGTAACAAAAACGTAACAGCCCTAAAGAACAATGACATATCTTGACAGGTCTATGAATTCATTCATAGGCTCATCACAGTGAGGTAACAAAAACGTAACAGCCCTTTAGAATGATGACTGACATCCTAACCTACAATTTCATTGATAGGCTTATCACAGTGGGGGTAATAAAAACCTAAAAGCTCTAAAGAACGATGACTGACAATCTGACCTACAAGTTCATTCACAGGCTCATCACAGTGAGGTAACAAAAACATAACAGCCCTATAGAATGATGACATATCTTGACAGGTCTACAAATTAATTCATAGGCTTATCACAGTGAGGTAATAAATACCTAAAAGCTCTAAAGAACGATGACTGACAATCTGACCTACAAGTTCATTCATAGGCTTATCACAGTGAGGTGAGAAAATCTAATTGCCCCATAGAATGATGGCTGACATCCTAACCTACAGTTTCATCGACAGGCATATCACAGTGAGGCAACAAAAACATAACAGCCCTAAAGAACAGTGACTGATATCTTGACAGGTCTGTGAATTAATTCACAGGCGTATCTCAGTGAGGTGGATATTATTTTCAATTTTTTTTTGCTTTTAATCATACTTTTTTATTTTATTTTAAGACATGTTAAACATCCCCTGACGTTTGCAGAGATGTGGTGGTGTCCCTGCTCGAGGCCAAAGCCTCGGTGACGGAGGTGGACAGCAAAGGATGCACTCCCCTCCATCTGGCCGCCTGGAACGGGCACACTGCCATCTGTGAGCTGCTGCTGCACTACGCTTCGGACAAGTCCATCGTCAATGCTCAGGTTGCATAGTTTGATTGATTTGTTGTTGTATGTGTTCTTTCTTTGATTTAACGTCTTTTCACTTTGAGTGATATTAGACGTTTTTGTATGTGTTTGTTGTGTGTGTTGGTGTGTGTGTGTGTGTGTGTGTGTGTGTGTGTTGTTGTTGTTGTTGTTCAATGATTTTTATGACTTTTTACTTAGAATGTAAAAAAAAATTAAAAGAAAAAGATGATGATAACTTCCCTCCCCAACCCCATCCCCCATTAAAATAGTGTGTGTCTGTGTGTGCATGTTGTCGGAGTTGTTAACTCACTTGAGCAGGGAGAGAAAGAGGTGTGTGTGTGTGTGTGTGTGTGTGTGTGTGTGTGTGTGTGTGTGTTGTTGGTCTTGTTATTGTCGTTATATTTGTTGTTATTGTCTCTCATGTGAATTGACTTCAGCAGGGAGGGTGTGTGTGTGTGTGGGCTTGGGGGGGGGGGCTGGGGGAGAGGGGTGTTGGGGGGTGGGGGATGGGGGGGTGCATGCTTGTGAGAGAGAAAGAGAGAGAGAGTGTGTGTGTTTTCTGTTGTTGTGAATTGACTGGAGCAGGGAGGGAGAGGGGGTATGGAGAGAGAGAGGGACGGAGACAGAGAGAGAGGGAGGTAGAGGTAAGAGAAGTTTGATACAGAGAGGGAGACAGAGAGGGAGAGAGACAGAGAGGGAGAGAGAGACAGAGAGGGAGAGGAAGATAAAGAGGGACAGAGGTAGAGAGGGAGACAGAGAGGGAGAGGGAGATAAAGAGGAAGAGAGACAGAGACGGAGAGAGAGAGGGAGAGAGAGACAGAGAGGGAGAGAGAGACAGAGAGGGAGAGGAAGATAAAGAGGGACAGAGGTAGAGAGGGAGACAGAGAGGGAGAGGGAGACAGAGAGGGAGACAGAGAGGGAGACAGAGAGGGAGAGGGATAGAGGAAGAGAGACAGAGAGGGAGAGAGAAGACAGAGAGGGAGAGGGAGATAAAGAGGAAGAGAGACAGAGACGGAGAGAGAGAGGGAGAGAGAGACAGAGAGGGAGAGAGAGACAGGGAGAGGGAGATAAAGAGGAAGAGAGACAGAGAGGGAGAGAGAGACAGAGAGAGAGAGAGGGAGATAAAGAGGAAGAGAGACAGAGACGGAGAGAGAGACAGAGAGGGAGAGAGAGAGAGAAAGAGAGACTGAGACATTGATTCTTTATTGTGTGACGGTGAAAGTATTGGCTCGTGTAAGTGATCAGTTCTTCATACATGTACTTGCCGCTGTTGTAGCAGTTGCTGCAACTCACTTAAGATAATTGTGTTCATGGCGTGTCTGTTGTGCAGACCAACGAAGGGGAGACGCCTCTTCACTTTGCGGCACAGCATGGTCACCACGATGTTGTCTCCCTTTTGTTGCAGGTGAGTTCTTTATTGATCAAACTTGTGGAGCTTGTTAGAGCATGGATTTGTGAGCGCAAGTGTGCATTCATGTATGTGAGTGCATTGAGACACACACACACACACACACACACACACACACACCAAGCATAGCTCAACATGGCATGGTACGGTATTACATGTGCATAGCATGGTACACACAGCATAACACAACACAAAATGAGAAAGAGAAAGAGAGAAATAACAATAACAATAATGAAAATGATAGCGGTTTTTATTCAGATGAAGACCAAACCCCCTCACCAGAGGGGGGTCATACTGTAAGAAAATAAAGAAAATAATGTGACACAAGAAATCAATGTCACAATTCAACTAAAAACAGCTAATACAATACTCAACAACATCCGCTTATTAACAGTTTGTTGTTTCTTCAGTGCTGAGAGAATGTTCTTGTTTCCATAACCCACCGAACACTGACATGGATTACAGGATCTTTGACATGTGTATTTGATCTTCTGCGTGCATATACACACACTAACGGTGCTTAGGCACTAGCAGGTCTGCACATGCTGACTTGGGAGATCAGAAAAATCTCCACCCTTTACCCACCAGGCGCCGTTACCAAGATTCGAACCCATGACTCTCAGATTGAAAGTCCAACGCTTTAACCACTCGGCTATTGCACCCTGTGGCATTGCGGGCAGCAATGAAGAGCTGTGACTCTTTCTTTGTTTTGGGCCAATTTCTGAATGGTACCCGAGGTCTGTTTGAGACCTTTATAAGCTTTTTAATTATGGGTGCAATAGTCAAATGGGTGATGTGTTGGATTTTCAATCTGTGGGTCCTGGGTTCGAATCTTGGTAACGGCGCCTGGTTGGTAAAGGGTGGGGATTTTTCCAATCTCCCAGGTCAATATGTGCAGACCTGCTTGTGCCTGAACCCCCTTAGGGTGTGTACGCAAGCAGAAGATCAAATGCGCACGTTAAAGATCCTGTAATCCATATTGGCATTCAGTGGATTATGGAAACAAGAACATACCCAGCATGCACACCCCCGAAAACAGAATATGACTGCCTACATGGCGGATTAAAAACGGTTATACACGTAAATGCCCATTCGTGTGTGTGTGTGTGTGTGTGTGTGTGTATCTCTACATATCTCTCTCTCTCTCTCTCTCTCTATATATATATATATATATATATATGTGTGTGTGTGTGTGTGTGTGTGAGCGTGGGAGTTGCAGCCCACGAACGAAGAAGAAAAAGAAGAATTCATTATTTATCTATTTATATTCTATCTATCTGCTTATCATTTATTTATTTATCTTTTTTCCCCACTTATTTATTTGTTTATTTGTTTATTCATTGATTTAATGATGTATCCATTCATTAGTTTATACCCCCCCCCCCCCCCCACACACACACCCTGGGCCCCCTTTTTTTTCCTTCCCCTCAAGGCCTGACTGAGCGTGTTGGGTTACGCTGCTGGTGTGGTGTAGCTTATATGGATTTGTGCGAACACAGTGACGCCTCCATCAGTAACTGAACTGAACTGAAGTGAACTGAGCTTATGACTGAATGACTGACGTTGCCCGCAGAACAAAGCGGACCCCACCTTGCGCACCCTGACGGAGCGGTCCGCCCTGGACCTTGCGGCGCAGTACGGCAAGACCAGCGTGGTTCGAACCCTGGTCAGCGGGCGGCACGAGCTCCTGACCCACGTCAGCGGCCAGCCCTCGCCTCTGCACCTGGCCGCCTTCAATGGGCACCTGCCCATCGTGGGCTTCCTCCTTGACTCGGGCTTCCTGGTGAACACTCGGGTAAGACAGGTTGTGGATGAAAAGGATTCTGTTTTGTTTTGTTTTTTGTTGTTATTTTTTGTTGTTGTTGTTGTTGTTAACGTTATTGACAAAAATGTTGACTTTTGTAAATTTTAGGGCTGGATATATAGAATAAATAGATGTATATGTAAATATTAGGGCTGGATATATAGAATAAATAGGAGATATATGTTGATAACACATATAGATATGTAGATATAGATAAAAAGGGTACATTTTTTTTGGTATCGATGTAGATATGTAAAAGGTACATTTTTTTTCTATATTGATGTAGATATATGTGGAAAGAAAACATATATGTTGGTGAGGATTTTGTTGTTCACTTTTCCCTCTCAGTTCCATGCTTGAGTTGAGTTCCAGCTGAAATCTTCATTGTCAGCAGAGCAGCAGGTTAGCAGGAGACTGTTGCTGGAGGGACAGGGGGGGGGAGAGAGAGAGAGATTGAGAGAGAGAGAGAGAGAGAGAGAGAGGGGGGGGGAGGGAGGGAGGGAGGGAGAGAAGAGAGAGGGAGGGAGGGAGAGAGAGAGAGGGGGGAGAGATAGAGAGAGAGGGTGGGAGAGAGAGAGGGAGGGAGATACAGAGGGGGAGCGAGAAAGAGAGAGATAGCGGGAGAGAGAGAGGGAGGGAGAGAGAGAGAGAGGGAGGGAGACAGAGAGACAGACAGAGACAGAGAGACAGAGGGGGGGCGGGGTGGTGGTGGTCTCGTTCTCCAAGCCTGGGTCTGTGACAGAGCAATGATTGTCATAGGTGGTAGGTGGTGGTTCTGAGTAGGTTGAATCAGAACGGGCATACTGAACACCACCGAAGAGACGTGACTCAGCAGGCAGTGCAGGGTCACCTCTGGTGTGTAGCCTCCTGGTGACCTAATATTGATAGTTTCTTGGCGGACAAACCAGGGTGTGGGACTGGGGATGAGCAGTACAGGGTTCTTTGCTACTGAGTTGGTGCAGATGATTGGGCAGCAAAATATATAAATAAATAAATAAATAAGAAAAAAAAAATAAATGGACAAAAAATGCATGAATGATGAAATATAGAGAATAATTTTGTTGTCCCTCAGATGTACTGAGTTTGTTTCTTTGTTGACTGGTTTACTGTAGCATGCGAATGTTCTTTCTTTGTTTTATCAGTATGTAATCTCTTTCTTTCTCTCTCTTGCACTTTTATCAATTCTTCCTCTTAAAAAAAAGAATCTCGTATTTGTCTGCATTCTGATATGTACCATTCTTGGCAGTTCACAGTACCTCTCCTGCTGCAGTTGAAAGAAAAAAGAAAGAAAGAAAAAAGAAAAGAAAAGAAAAACAAGGCTTTGGTTCTGAGCGATGAACAAAAACAAAAGGGCTTGTGACGTGTGTGAATGAAAAATGCATGCCGTCTCCCCCTTTTGATCTGTAACATATATATGCTTTCAGATGTTCTGTAGGATAACTGCACAACATTTGAATCGTGATTTTTCTGTGGGTAGAACTTGCTCTCTCTGTATATAGTTATGAGTGAAGTTGAACTCTCTCAGGTGCATTTTATTTCAAAGAGAGTTTTGGTTTGTAATGTTTTTCTTTTGTTTTTTGTTGTTAGAAAAAAGAAAATGTTAATTTTCAAAATGCTGTATGTCTGTTACCAAGCATGCTGCATACTTAGTAAATATTTTATTTATTGTCTGTTTCAAAGTCATGAGCGTTTTTTATGTATTTATTTTTATTTTATTTCTTGATTGACTTGTACATATGTATGTGTAGTGAATCACTGTGTAGCAATGACTTAGTGGTAATGTGCACTGCTTGTAAGTGAGTATCCACAGGTTCTTCTTCTTCTTCTTCTTCTTCTCCGTTCACTCGTATGCACACGAGTGGGCTTTTACGTGTATGACCGTTTTTACCCCGCCATGTAGGCAGCCATACTCCGTTTTCGGGGGTGTGCATGCTGGGTATGTTCTTGTTTCCATAACCCACCGAAAACTGACATGGATTACAGGATCTTTAACGTGCGTATTTTATCTTATGCTTGCATATACACATGAAGGGGGTTCAGGCACAAGCAGGTCTGCACATATGTTGACCTGGGAGATCGTAAAAATCTCCACCCTTTACCCACCAGGCGCCGTCACCGTGATTCGAACCCGGGACCCTCAGATTGACAGTCCAACACTTTCACCACTCGACTATTGCGCCCGTCATCTACAGGTTCGATCCCCATATCTTGATGCCAGCCATTTGGATTAGACGATAAACCGAGGTCCTGTTTCCAGCAGCATGCACCTGATGCATGTAAAAGAAACCACAGCAAGAAAAGGGTTGTGCCTGGCAAAATTCAGTGGAAAAATCGACGGGCGCCATAGCCAAATGGTTAAAGCGTTGGACTTTCAATCTGAGGGTCCCGGGTTCGAATCACGGTGACGGCGCCTGGTGGGTAAAGGGTGGAGATTTTTACGATCTCCCAGGTCAACATATGTGCAGACCTGCCAGTGCCTGAACCCCCTTCGTGTGTATACGCAGGCATAAAATCAAATACGCACGTTAAAGATCCTGTAATCCATGTCGGCGTTCGGTGGGTTATGGAAAGAAGAACATACCCAGCATTCACACCCCCGAAAGCGGAGTATGGCTGCCTACATGGCGGGGTAAAAACAGTCATACACGTAAAAAGCCCACTCGCATGTATACGAGTGAACGTGGGAGTTGAAGCCCACGAACGCAGTTTCAGTTTCAGTTTCAGTAGCTCAAGGAGGCGTCACTGCGTTCGGACAAATCCATATACGCTACACCACATCTGCCAAGCAGATGCCTGACCAGCAGCGTAACCCAACACGCTTAGTCAGGCCTTGAGAAAAAAAGAAAAAGGAAAAAAAAAAGGTGAATAAATTATAGATAAGCTTACATAAATAAATAAATAAATAATAATTATGATATAAAAACGCAGAAGAAGAAGAAGTAGAAGAAGAAGTGGAAAAATCCACTTTGACAGTAAGTGTACTGAGATTCACATGCAGACAGGAAAAGAAAAAAAAAAGAACAAAGAAGGGTGGGAGCTGCACCATGGCGATGCAGTTTACCTTGGGGAATTTAACTTAGAGAAATCTGTTGTTGCGATAAGTAATACAACGCTGTACAATACACTGTACGAACTGGAGCGTCTGACATGGGAGGAAAAAAGCAGAGTGGCATGTCAGCATGCAGATCCGAAGGGATCTTTTACTGAGAAAAAAGAAGTCTGCTTGAAATTTGAAGGTTTATGATATGATCAAGGAAGAAAATGCAAAGGATACTGGATCTGATATGCCCAGATAGAGAATGTGTATATGTGTATCTGTGTGTGTGTGTGTGTGGGGGGGAGGCGGGAGGGGGGAGGGGGGCGTGGGGGAAGGGTATCGGTTTTGGTGTCGGTTTTTGTTGGTGTCTGTCTGTGTGTGTGTCTGAGAGAGAGAGAGAGAGAGAGAGAGTGAGTGTGTGTGTGTGTGTGTGTGTGTGTGTGTGTGTGTGTGAGATGGAGACGGTATCTGTGTGTGTGTGTGCGTGCGTGTGCCAGGGTCTCAGTGTTTCCCTGCATGTGTGTGTGTGTATATGTCTGTGTATGTCCATGTACAATTCAAAATGTACCAGTGAAACGTTATTGAAGAGAAAGAAACCAGTAAAGGAGAGAGAGAGAGAGAGAGAGAGAGAGAGAGAGAGAGAGAGAGAGAGAGAGAGAGAGAGAGAGAGAGAGAGAGAGAGAGAGAGAGAGAAAGCAACAAACTACTGTGTTGCAGGAAATTTGTGTTTTATTTGTTTTTTTGCTTGTTGTTGTTGTCAGGATTGCTTTGAGTCATGACGTGACTACTGTTGTCCTGATGACAGGCACATTTTGTGTGCTTCGTCTGTGTCTGTCAGGGTGTCAGTCTGGTGAAAGATGATTCACTGACTGTGTGTCATAACGATAATTGATGATAATTGATGGTCCTGAGCATAAAAACCAAGCTGCAGGGCTCTGTCATCCTCTGTCTGTCTGTCCTCTCTGTGCTGGTATGACATTGCCTCCCTCACTTTTTACCAGCATTTGTTGTTAGCTACACTGTTTGTTGAGTGCGTGCATACGTGCGTGCGTGCAAGAGAGAGAGAGAGAGAGGGAGAGAGAGAGAGAGAGAGAGGGAGTGAGGAGGGACAGGCACATTTTATGTGCTTCGTCTGTGTCTGTCACAGTGTCATTCTGGTGAAAGATCATTTGCTGTGGGAGAGTGTGTGTGCAGATGTGTGCATGTGTATGCATGCGTGGGTGTGCGTGAATAGAATAGAATAGAATACTTTTTATTGTCATAAAACCTTAAAGTTTATAAGACACAATGAAACATAAACATGAGCATATTAAGAAGAGAAACATTCATGAACAAATTTTCCCAGCCTTAGCTGTATTTCTGTTAGAAGGATCAATTCACTAGGCTTTGCATTTTTGGACGACATATATCGATTAGGAATCTGTGTCTGTAGGTATTGTACTTTACACAATTGTCTAAAAGGTGAATCTCATCTTCTAAACTTTTACAAGTATCACACAGTCTTTGTTCTTTCGGTGTATTTTTATATCTTCCCTGTTCGATTTGTAAGTCATGGGCGCTGATTCGTAACGTGGTCAGTGCTTTCCTGTGTTGTGTATTTGCTGTATTGTGTGTGTGTTTGTGTGTGTGTGTGTGTGTGTGTGTGTGTGCAAGTATGTGTGAGCATACGTGTGTGAGCATTTCCACATGTTTGTACGTGTGTTGTATGCGTGTGTATGTGAGCATATGAACATTGTATGTTTACATGCCTGTATGCATGTTTCATGCTCATACATGTATATGAGTACAATATTGTCCAGAAAAAAAAAAAAAAAAAAAGAAAGAAAGAAAAAGAAACGAAAAAGAAAAACCCAACCAATTGTTTGTGAAGAGAATTGTACAAAATTTTCCATTTGCATTTATTAGGTTTAAAAGTAGCCTGTAGTCGGTGAGTAAAAAGAGTGAGTGAGGGGGTGGTTTCCAACTTGCCATGCTTTGCCAGCGTAGATAGTTCTGACTAACGTGCTTCCCCCACCGGTTGTGGAACCATACCTTTTTTTTTTTTTTTTCTCTCTCCTCTCCTTTTTTGTGAGGGTTCGGGTTATTTTAAAGAATGGCTTGGGGTATGGTCTCTTGCTGTGAATAATGTTTTTGTTTCATTTTAATGTGGGATGTATTTTGTTGAATGTGCTTTTGCATTGGAATACTAACTGCTTTGCTGCGGTTTTTTTTTTTTTTTTTTTTTTTTTTTTTTTTTTTTTGCTTTCCAGTAGTTTTAGTCAGATGAGTGACCCTGTAGTTCTCTCCCCCTTTCTTCCTTCCCCTGCTTTTTTCCCTCCTTCTCTGCCTCATCACTGTTATTTTAATCTGATTTAAAAAAAAATAAATTGTCTGCAGTGCGTAACCAGTGAGAGAATTGTCGTTATCTTGAGAAGTAACAGATTTTGAATGCATGACCAACAGGCGCAATAGCAGAGTGGTTAAAGCGTTGGACTGTCAATCTGAGGGTCCTGGGTTCGAATCATGGTGACGGCGCCTTGTGGGTAAAGGGTGGAGATTTTTACGATCTCCCAGGTCAACATATGTGCAGACCTGCTAGTGCCTGAACCCCCTTCATGTGTATATGCAAGCAGAAGATCAAATACGCACGTTAAAGATCCTGTAATCCATGTCAGCGTTCGGTGGGTTATGGAAACAAGAACATACCCAGCATGCACACCCCCGAAAATGGAGTATGGCTGCCTACATGGCGGGGTAAAAACCGTCATACACGTAAAAGCCCACTCATGTGCATACGAGTGAACGCAGAAGAAGAAGAAGAAGAATGCATGACCTCCAAATTAATGATTAGAATTTAATACAGTGCGTGTCGTTTTAGACATACACCGTCTTGCTGACTTTTTTGTTGTGTGTGTAACTTTTAACAGTTTAACGGTTTATCTGTTGTTGATAACATTTGATTAATCATCAATAGAATAGTGATGTTTGTCTTTAAAATGGGCTGCAAAACTTCCAAAATAGAAATTAAGCAGTGTGATAGACATATTGCATCAAATCATGCAATCTTCCTTAAAAAAAAAAAAAAATTGTTTATTGATATACACTTTTGTCAACAAACCATCAGCAGAACAACAACAACAAAAAAAAAATTTAAAAAGATAAGTTTCTTTATATTGTACCCATCTCAAATGTGTAACTTCCTAAATATCTAATCAGTTTCAGTGGCTTTTGTGTAATCTTACAGTATACATTGCTTTTAAACTTCTCATCGTAAGTGGATATTATACCGCTTTAGATAAAATATGTAATTGAATACACTTTTTGTGTTGATGCTGGCAACAGACATGTTTTATCTTAACCAGCCGTGTAATCATGGATTTGGCTTTGATTGAATATTTAACAGAGTTATATTCCTCATTTGTTGATATTCTCCTGATGTGCACTGTGAGGAATAATCTGAATATGATCATGGTGTTGTATTAGTCTGTCACTGATGAGGCTTTGCAAATAATTGTGGTGTAGCGTGTGTCTGATTTTTTAGGCTTAAAAAAAAAAAAAAAAAAAGGGGAAGAACTCTGATTATCCCAGCTGGGTTCATTTAGCTGTGATTTTATTTTGCTTGTCTTTAAATGGAGTGTAAAGATAGTCATGAAAACCATGGTTCATGTTCTTTAGATATTTGGTTGTGCACAGGCAAAGATTCGCTGTGTGCATGCACATATGCGTGCAGTCACACAAACTCTTAAGTTTGGATTTGAGCTCACACATGCTTATGGATACATGCATGCACAAGCATGTGCACAGTCGCTCACACAGATGCATGCATGTCATGCACATGTCCTCACAGAAATGCAGACATGGACACGTTCTCTCATTCTTTCTCTTCTCATCTGTCTCCCTCTTCCCTACCACTTTTCACTCATTCGTTCATTCACTCATCTACACAGGCACACACAGACTCACACACACACACACACACACACACACACACACACACACACACACACACATTCACACATACACAGACAGAAACACATTCACAGAACACACAGACATATACACACACAGACACATACACACACAGACACACATTCACACATACACGTACACAGACAGAAACACATTCACAGACACACACAGACACAGACACAGCCACACACAGTCTCACACATACACAGTCTCACACATACACACATTCACAGAAAGAACAGACAGACAGACACACACACACACACACATACACATATACGCATGCACACACACACACACACACACACACACACACACACACACACACACACACACACACACACACACACACACACACACACACACACACACACACACACCCTACAACAGTATTAGTGACAACAAGTATTCTGTCTAATTGTGATGAAAGTGTATTTCTAGGCTTCTTTCCATTTCAGCTCATATAGTTTCTCATCTTTATTCTGTTATGATTGAAGTTAATAAAAGTTTAATAATTTATCAGTGTCACTTTGACTGTGCTACTGTTTTATATTTTACTGTTTCTTTTAGCTTTCGTTGAAGAAATTTTTATTTATATTTCATATTAACGTGATCATTACTAGTTTTTTGAGGAGAAGGGGGAAATGTTTTTTTCTGATTTATATTATTACTTTCTAAGATTATGTTTGTTTTAAAATTCTTTTTTATTCCATCTTCTTTTATCTTCTTGTGTTTCTTTTAATGTTTTTTTTTTCCTTCCTTTTTTATGATTTTATCATTGTCTGTTTCTCTGTACTTTTGGTTTGGTTGATCGTATCTTACACGTGGTGTTGTTGACAGTATTACCGCTATCATTATCATCTGTATCAGTATTTGCAGTTAAAAAAGAAAGTATTAATGTTATACTTTAACAGGATCAGTGAGATGTGAATGTGAAGTTTGGGCATTGGAACTTTCAAAAATTGAGATAACATTTTGAAAATTGTGTTGTGTGTGTGCGTGTGCGTGCATGTGCGCGCATGCGTGTATGTGTGCGTGTGTGTTTGTGTGTGTGTGTGTGTATGTATGTGCATGCGTGCCAGCGTGCGTGCATTGTATGTATGTGCGTGCATGTGTGTGTGTGTGTGTGTGTGTATGTGTGTGTGTGTGACATGAAATAAGAGAATGCGTAGAGAGCGTTCGGGAGAGGAGACAAGCCCAGTCACCTTTTGCGTGTGTGAGTCGTTAAAAGAGTGACTGTTGACTTTTCTTGTGCATGAGACACAGAGTGTGTGCGTGCGTGAGCGAGCGTGTGCAAGTGTGTGTGTGCATGTTCAACATACAAAGGAGACTGTGTGTGTGTGTGTGTGTTTGAGTAAGCAAGCATGCGTATATGTACACACATGTATGCACACATGCGTGGACTGTATGTGCGCGCATATTTGTATGTATGTGTATGTGCGCACATTTATTTGCGTACAACGTGTGTGTATGTGTTTTTTTGTTTTGTTTGTGTGTGTGTGTGTGTACACACACACACACAAATGCAAGCAGTACACAGCAGGGTGTGTGGGATGAGAAACTTGTCGTGTTACAGACGGACAATGGCACAGCCCTGCACGAGGCTGCTACCTCCTGTAAACTGGACGTCATCAAGTTGCTGTTGGACAGAGGTAACCATCAACCCCCCACCCCCACCCCCCAGGCCCCCCCAACCCCCACCAAACACACACACACACATGCATGCACTCAGGCACACAGACAGGCAGACACACACAGACACACACACACATAGAGACACACACACAGAGTTCGTATACAGTTTATGAACGCTCCCATACACATAAACACATACACTGCACCCAGATTTTTCTCCCCGTCTAAAATCACTTCTGTGAACAGACGTTAGATTAATGACCAACCAACACACACACACTCACTGCCTTGTGTCAAACAGCAGTATGCATGTGGCTCAGATAGAAATCTTGATGACGACGATGATGATGATATGGATACTTTATATAGCGCCTATCCTTGGTCAGAGACCAAGCTCTAAGAGCTTTGCAAACACAGAGTCATTAGAACAACAGGCTGCCTACCTGGGTAGAGCCGACTGACAGCTGCCATTTTGTGCTCATCATTTGTTTCTTGTGTCATTCAATCAGGTTTCATTCACGCACTCATACTTACTCATACAGATATTTAACATTTTACGTGTATGAGTATTTTGTTTATTTACCCTGCCATGAAGGCAGCCATACTCCGTTTCAGGGGCGTGCATGCTGGGTATGTTCTTGTTTCCATAACCCACTAACTGCTGACATGGATTACAGGGTTTTTAATATGCGTATTTGATCTTCTGCATACGTATACACACGAAGGGTGTTCAGGCACTTGCACATGCAGGTCTGTACATATGTTTACCTGGGAGAGTGAAAAAATCTCCACCCTTTACCCACCAGGCACCGTTACCGAGATTTGAACCTTGGACCCTCAGATTGACTGTCCAACGCTTTAACCACTCCGCTATTTTTGAAGATAGGAATGACGGGCGCAATAGCCGAGTGGTTAAAGCGTTGGACTGTCAATCTGAGGGTCCCGGGTTCGAATCATGGTGACGGTGCCTGGCGGGTAAAGGGTGGAGATTTTTACGATCTCCCAGGTCAACACATGTGCAGACCTGCTTAGTGCCTGAACCCCCTTCGTGTGTATATGCAAGCAGAAGATCAAATACGCACGTTAAAGATCCTGTAATCCATGTCAGCGTTCGGTGGGTTATGGAAACAAGAACATACCCAGCATGCACACCCCCGAAAGCGGAGTATGGCTGCCTACATGGCGGGGTAAAAACGGTCATACACGTAAAAGTCCCACTCGTGTGCATACGAGTGAACATGGGAGCTACAGCCCACGAACGAAGAAGAAGAAGAAGAACCAAGGACCTTAAGATTTGAAGTCCAAAGCTTGAAATAACAATTCAGCTGTTACGCCTGTCTTCTCTGTTATCAATCAGAACACATGAGATTAAAATTACACCAGTCATAGACCAGCCAGCAGGCTTAAAGCGATTGTGTGTTCAGATATAGACGCAAGTGCCCATTCATGTGTTGGCTACACATGCGTGACGTCCCTTGTGTAGGCACTTATTCATGTGCACATATACACTCAAATAATTGTGTACCACAGACAAATGAATGCAAAGGTACAAAAGCATATATATGAGCATGCAGGCATATATGCTCCCATATTCATTCGGGTTTATGTATGCATACCCTTACAGATATGTAGTACACACACACACATACACACACACACACACACACACACACACACACACACACACAGAGGCTCACATATGTGCATACATGTGCATGCTCGAACACACAAACGTGCACACATGTGCGTGGTTGCATGCACATAACTTGCACTGATATGCAAAACATACACCAGCACTTACACAAAAATTTCAGAATTAATTCATGACTGTCAGGCACATTTACGTAAACCACATTAACAAACGCACTCAAATCAACAATTTAACACAAGCAACCCATCAAAATGCAAAAATGTATATGTGTGTACACACATGTTTGTGTGTGTGTGCATGTCTGCGTCTTTGTGTGTGTGTGTGTGCGTGCGTGCGTGCGTGCGTGTGTGTTGTGTGTGTGTGTGTGTGTGTGTGCGCGTGCGTGTTTGCGTACACATGCTTGTGCATATGTAAGAGAAGGAAAGAGAGAGTGGGGGGTGGGGGGGCAGGTTTTTATTTTTTTTTTTTTAATTATTATTTATTTTGTACCTACGTTACAGGGGTGGACGTGTGTGCCAAGGCGAAGAACAACCTGACGGCCGAGGACATTCTGCGGAGGGTGAACTCCAAGCTGACCACCAAAGCCCTGCAGATCATCAGCAGTCAGTGTCCACACACACAGGCAGATAGACACACACACACACACACACACACGCACACACACTTTTCTACCGATGTTCCATGAGCCACTGAAGAGATTTTGAATGATTATTCATTGCTTAGAATCTTTTCGGGAAATTTTAAACTCCAGTCCAGTTGTAATTCTCCCTTTGATGTATTTGGATTAGTGTCGTTATTAATATTTACATTGTTGTAAGTTGATACTTGTTGATGTTGTTAGTTGTATTTGTTGGTATGCATGCGGCTAAGTTCCCTCCTGTAACACCTCTTTTATTACACACCACCATCTCTTTAAACTTTTTATTTCTTATAAAAAACCCTTATTCCTATTTCCTCAAAAACATACATTAACACTTTCCTACACTAATGTTCACAAGCATTCCCTCTCTTTCACCCACTACCCCTCTTCTTTCTGTCCAATAACACTTCTGGTGAATAGATTTTAAACTGAAGATCTCTCTCTCTCTCTCTCTCTCACACACACACACACAACGCTTGCACACAGAATGTTGATGATATGAACTTGTCTTTTGACATCAGTAATCTCATTTTTCATATGAACATGGGTATTGTACGGGGATCGTACAAAGTCATGGAAGCGTGGAAATATTTCGTCTTGGGTTGGGAAAATGAGAGAACCATTTTCCTGGGGGCTTGAAACGTCTTGGAAAAATGCATTTTGCCCTTCAGGGTCTTGAAAAGTCTTGGAATTTTAATGAAACCCTTGATTGAAACCATTCAGTAAAGAGCTTAATCCATTGGAGATGGAGTCTCCCGTCAGTCCGACGGATGAGTAGGCAGGCAGGCGTATCTGTCAGTGTGTGTCCTCATATGGGAGATGAGGCCGATTCTGGATGCGCAGCACTTCCCACAGGTGTTGCAACGGAAAACGTCTCCAGAAGTTGAGCCCTGCTTCTTTCGCTCACGCTTCTCGTTAATGGCCAGTGTTCTCTTGTTTTCAAACAGATCAAACAAACAATAAACAAACAGACAAATGATTAAACAAAAATATCTGCTGATCTCATGTTATAATAATAGTAATAATTTTCTTCTTCGTTCGTGGGCTGCAACTCCCACGTTCACTCGTTTGTACACAAGTGGGTTTTTACGTGTATGACCGTTTTTACCCTGCCATGTAGGCAACCATACACTGTTTTCAGGGGTGTGCATGCTTGGTATGTTCTTGTTGTCATAACCCACCGAACGCTGACATAGATTACAGGATCTTTAACGTGCATATTTGATCTTCTGCTTGTGTATACACATGAAAGGGGTTCAAGCACAAGCAGGTCTGCAGATATGTTCACCTGGGAGATTGGGAAAAATCTCCACCAGTTACTGTTACTGAGATTCGAACCCCGGACCCTCAAATTGCAAGTCCAACGCTTTAACCACTCAGCTATTGCGCCCGTCAACAGTAATAATAATGATGATAATAACAATGATAATAGTAATGATGATGATAAGATTAATAATGATAATGATAATAATGATAATGATGGTTATGATAATGATGATAATGATAAAACTGAGGAATCTAACCGTGATGTGATGCACGATCCCCAGGTCACGTCAACAGCCAGCGGACGCCGGACTCAGACGGGGAGCGAGACATCAACGGCATCCCCGGCCCCAGCCACACCGCCAGATTGGCCTCCCCTGCCAGTGGGCGTCGCCCCATCCCCAAGCCCCGCTCCGTGTACGGGGAGAGTCTGGAGTCAGCTCTCTTCAGGCAGCCCGACAGGTAGGGCAGGCGACGGTCGAAAGAGAGTTAACTTATCGCTGAGTGTCTGGAATCGGCTCTCTTCAGGCAGCCCGACAGGTAGGGCAGGCGACGGTCGAAAGAGAGTTAACTTATCGCTGAGTGTTA